>NC_056728.1:1317072845-1317127845 GCF_019279795.1 Protopterus annectens | reverse complement strand
GACCTCTGTCAATGAGTATATGTTAGAACTGTAAGGTGATAACTTCATTTTTTTAAAGGCTTAAGCCACGCCCACTGAGAGTGAAAGGTACACACTCAAAAGAGATGGACTGGAATGAATTAAGTAACGGTTCTGCCCTTTGCTACTTCTGTAATATACTTTCTCACAAATGGAGGTTGTATTTGCTGCCACCTTCAGAGCAGTATGATTAGGACACAGGTGCAGTTGTGGTTTGTGCCATACTACAAGTTATGGTAGAGAAGCAGAAAACTGTGGTGTGTGCCATGTTACACATTATAGTTGTCAACATATCAGTACCTCCTGTTAAAGCAATGGATGAGAAGATGGCAAAGAGTCATCAGAGGAACTGGCTGCAGGTGGAAACCCGTGCAAGACAGATGGAGGCACAGTAGACTGCAGCACTGGCAAACAGGTGACATCTGGTCCACAGTTATGGGTCATTCAAAGGACAAACCCAGGTTATGTGCTACGTCAGACATTATCTTACCCATGCAGGCCAGATGGTGGGCTGCCGGAGGTGGAAGTGGTATGTACTAAGGCAGGGTCAGAGACTACATCCGTCAGTATCAAGACAAAGCTTCCATGCCATGAGCACTGATCAGGTGTTGTATGTGGCCCTGCAATGTCAGAACAGAATGCATTTTATGCAAGGGATGGTGTAACACTTCAGGAATCCCAATCTAGTTTACATTTATGTGAGCCAGAAGAAGGATGGTGTGAATGATCTCAAGGATGGCCATAGCTAGGACTGGTGCACAGATGTCCAACCAGGAATGGGAATGGTGTGTGATTAAAGGAAGCAGAAGAGCAATTCTAGTAAGGCAGCACAGCAATGGAGCCAAATGAGCATCAGCCTGATCAGTGATCATTGACCATGGATTGGGACCCTTGTACAGCCATTTCCAGTAAAGTTTGTACAGGCACAATGACGAATATTTGCCTGAAGCTTCATGGATGCATCCGTGGATGCCACGTGGACTACAAATGACCACAGCAAGCATGTTTACTCTCTGTACCTGTGCTGCAGGTCAACCCACATGGTAGTTAAACACCATATCACTGCCCTCCTCATCTGCTGATTGATACCAAGTATAGTGCCCATTTCAGGGAAGGACCTGGAGACACCATTTTGATGACCACCAACACATCTCTCTCATATGGTGCATGCACACATATTTGAAGCAGCACAGCTGATGGATGCCATCCATGGTGGTGACTCCTGTGTAGTCTGGGTGGGATTCACACTAACAGGATGTCCATTGCCAAAAACAGGTGATGTTGGACTTTCAGTCTACCTCTCCAGCATCACCTCATATATGTGGAAGACGTGCTTTTCCAATTATATCATTCCTAGCACTGCCATTGTATCACCTGACTGTACCATGTGCTAATTACCATCATTGACTCCTAAGGGTGAGTTATAGACTTCAGGCATTTGCCAGCCTGTTGCACTGCATCCTCACTAGTGGAACCTGTGAAAGCACAAATAAAATTTCTGTGTGGTAGTGCTGGAACAGATGTCTCACTCACTTTAATCTGTGTCACAAAAATACTGTAGATCACTTATATGTACAACATATGGTCACGTACATACCTTGAGATACACATTACTGCAGTACAGCCCTGATGTACCTGGAGAACATATATGCATTTGTATTTTGCTGACTAATCTCTTTTCTTATGTGGGTCAGTGTACACCTTAAAATGTACATGTCATTAATAACCTTGTGCATACTCTACAGTCACTTGGGCAGTCATCAACAGCCAACAGCAAACATGCAAGTCACTATCAGGCATGGCAGTTGACTAACCTGCCAGAGACAAGGTTATCAGGAACTCTCTCACCTTTGTGAACTGCTTCTGTGTTGATGGTCCATCTCTTATGATGGACCTGTCCCTGTCAATGTCTTGTGCCTTGATCTTTACATGCAGTATCAGATCAATGGCATTGTGACACACCTGTATTACTTTCTTATTAATGTCACCTATAACAGTGATGCCCAAAACCACTCTCTGTCATACCTGGTTCCAGAAAGTCTTCTTGGCTTTATCTTTTTCATGGATGAATATGCAATGTGCACATGGAGACTAGTATCACTTCACTTTCTTTGGTGTCAAACATTTCCAGCTGTTGCGATTTTGTTGGTCCAGTGACAAGACATATACACCTGAAAGTTACATATGTCAGACAGTGTGTGTGGATGATTCTGAGTGTCCTTGGCTGACCTCTGTGTCCCATTCATTGACCCCTCCCTCTCTCCATTTGGTGGTGCTATACCTGCCTGCTATTATGTTGTGACTATTCTCACCCTGTCTCATACTGACAGCAGAAATGGACATGATACCATTGCCCACTTTCTTGCATCACTGTGCTCATGGTCAGTAGTGCTGTGCACATCTGGTGCCTGTCATCCACCTCTCTACACATAACTATGGTTTGACCAAAACATGGGAGCCAGCATTTCCACTGCAGCATGTTTTGCAGTCTGTGCACATAGGCCACAGTGTGGACCCATGTATATTAGTCTGTCATGCCCTTGTGCTGTGTTCTGTACCATGGTGATTCCTCCCATCTGAACAATAACTCATCATGCCTTTACTCTATGGTCTCTGTTTTGGTGGGCACTTCCCAAGGAAGAACAGTAACCTGTCATGCCCTTGCTATGTTGCCTCACACAATTTGCTATCTGCATTCTGTCCCTGTTGCTGCCATGCATCATGGGTACTCAGTGCAGTGCAGGGGTAATTGACCAGTTGTCTTGTCTTCTTTCACTATGCCTATATCACAGTACATAGTCTTCACCACAGAATTCCTATCCATCCCTGACTTGCTTGCCTTAACATGGTCTCTCAAGGTAACCTCACTTTTTACTGCACTAAAACAAGACTTGTAGCATGATGATTAAACAGATGAGGTAACGTAACATGATTGTTTCTGAATCACTGTCATAATGCATCGTGCCATCACATCTAGGCAGTGCTGCCAAGCTTATTCCTGCCCATCCCCCAGCTAATAGGAAATGTGTACTCTATGCTCATACATATGAAGCCCCATAGTATGCTGATTTGACTAATGACACCTTTGGTAGTACACCATTGCTGCTTCGTTTAATTTCTCCAAGTCTTTTTGGTTTCTAATATGACAGGAATGGACTCCATTCCTTAGTCAAAGTCTGATTAAAATTAATGAAATTAGTATTGTTTCAATCTTTGATGTTAGCCAAAAGTGCACGCGAAATGTGCCCAGTAACGCCTCCTTCTGCAATTCATTTGGAGTTACCTCTTGGTAACATATCTAAGTACTTACAGACCTAAGGTGCAGGGTGTGGTTCTCACATGGGGTAACTGGCTAGGTTTAAAATGACCCACAAAGACAGTTAGCCTAGCACTAATCTATGAGTTTCTTTGTGGGAGGTTGGCATAATGGTTAAGGTGCTTACATTACAGGCACAAGCTGCATGGTTTGATTCTCACACAAGGTAATTTGTTAGGCTTAAAATGGCCCACAAGGGCAATTAGCCTAGTTCAAATCTATAACCTATAAGTCCCGTTGCTGCTACTACTATTAAAACTGTCTGAGTATCCTTCTTCCACATTACCTTTGTTTCTGCCTGCAAATCCTGGTATTTTATGACTTTGCGTCTCTCTGTATGTAAGATGCTGTAGTCACTGGGTGTAGCAATTTCAGTGATCAATACTACTTCTGCCTTCTTTTCATGGACCACTGTGTCTGCTTTTCTCACATCTATTTTTTGAACGGCTGGTAATGGGTGATCCCATGTGATATAAACTTCCTCGTTTTCGATAATGCTTTGTGGGTCATGTTTCCAGTGTTTTTCAGCTACTTCAATATTATAATGTTTGCATAATCTCCATTGTAACAATCTTGCCACATTATTATGCATTTCAGTATACAGTCTCCTTTTGCCATTAGTATATGACAACCAGCGACAAGATGTGTGACTGTTTCCAGTTCTGTTTTACAAAACTTACATTTGTCTCTCCCACATGTTCAATGGACTTTGTAAACCAATGTGTAAGTAGTCCACTATCTTGGGTCACCAATATTAAGCTTTGGACTTTTGGTTTAAATTCACCTCTCTTTACCCATTCCTGTGTTTGATCCTGATCGACATGAGGCTGTTCCAAGAGTTTTCTGTACTTGCAACTATATTTATGCATTTTCCTTGTTTCTTGCCTTCTCATCTGATCCTTCTCTTTAGATTCTTTCTTTTGTTTTTTTTTTTGACACATTCAGTTGCTGCCTGATTTTTGTCTAGCTGTGGTTTGATTTTCATTCCTGCTTGACACTGATATGCTTTTGCTAAACTAAGAAGTGAAGTCATCTTAGACTTATACTCCTTATGTTTTAAAACTTTCACTACATTTAGATCTTGTAAGGTCAGCAGATATGTATGCAGTCGTATGACAGCAGATCTATGCATGTAATTAATTTCAAGGAGACCCATACCTCCTTAAGAATGGGGAATATATAGTCTTGGTATACACTGATTTTTATAAATCATTTGATAAGAGTAAAACATCCTTCTTGTTTTCCTGTCCAACCGACTCATCACCTTTTGGGGCATGTCACTCATTCCAAAACTTTAAGTTAGAACAGGAAGAGTAAATTGGTTTATAGCTTGGACTTTCCTAAATGTCAAAGTTGTTTTCAGTATTAATTTTAGTAGTCTAAAATATGTGTTACTAAGATTTATTTGCATTTGTTCATGTTTTATTGTTGATCCTTCATCAGTTCCCAAATATTTATACACTCCCTCTTGTTCAAGTTCTTTTATATCACAGTCCTGTCCCAAACTGATGTTTTATTGGTGCTACATCTTTCCTGCTTTAAAGGTTGCTTTTGCACATTTATCAAGACAAAATAGCTTTCTTATATCATCTGAAAAAGTTTTGACCACTTGCAGTTGTGTTTTCAGTTCCTTATCTGATGAACTATACAGTTTTAAATCAACCACAAAATGAAGATGAGAACATTGTTGCTTTCTGGGAGCCAAATTGTAGCCATGACATAAGCTGTTAAGTAGACAACTTAATGGGTTAAGGGCAAGACAAAAGAGCAGCTTTGACAAAGAGTCACCATGGAATATCTCCCCTCTGAACTTTTATCCCTGGAATAATAATTTGTCCTTTATCATGGCTTAACTGCAAAGTGGTCTGCCACTGTTTCATGGTTACTGTAATGTAGTCAATCAGTGTAGGGTGTATCTTATACATTTTTAAGCACTCTTTTATCCATGAATGTGGGATACTGTCAAATGCTTTTTTGTAGTCTATCCATGCCATACTTAGATTCTTCCCCTTTTTACAGTTCTCCATTATGACTTTGTTTAACAACAAATGATCCTTTGTTCCAAATGACTTTCTTTTGTTACCCTTTTGTTCTATTGCCATGATTGAGTTTTCTTCTAAATGACTATAAACTCTGTTGGCATCAATTCTGGTGTATATTTTATACTTCAGCAGAAGGCAAGTTATTGGTCTGTAGTTTTAGGGTAGCTTGCAGGTTTGCACTTAAGTAGTAGTATTGTTTTTCCTATTGTTAACCAAGATGGTGTCTGGGGTGTGCATATAAATAGTTCTTACTCATGGCTAAATCTTCATGTAAAGATGTTAATACTTTCAACCAGAAGTTAGGTACTGGATCTGGGCCTGGGGTTTTCTAATTAGGAGCTTTTCTTAACTTTGTTTCAATCTCTCTGGCAGTTAACCTCATCCCGTACATCCTGTACATTTGGACTTCTCATTCTTTCATTTACTTTTTCTGTCCATTTAGCATCTTTGTTATGTTCCACAGGATCTTCATAAATACTTCTCCAACATGTATCTATTTCTATTTTTGGTGGTGTTTCAATTTCTTTTGCCTTGTTTCCCAATTTTCTATAAAACATTTTGGGATATCAATAAATTGCTTATTTTGTACTTTTATATTTATCTGCATGTCTTCTACATTTTTCTGTCTATGCTGATATTTTTAGATTATTATTTGCGATAGTGCATGATAGATCCTAAGCTGTTCTGATATTGTGCATTGCTTTTATCACATTTATCTTTGTAAGTATTTTTGCTTTTTCTGTTCCCTCTTCTATACCCTTCTAACAATGAATGACATTTGTTGTTCATAGGTTCATACTAGGCTATCTGCCCTAGGGCATTTATAAGCCTAGCCAGAGTGTGTTTGGCTCTTGCCACCCATTTTAAATTAATTTTGCTATGCCTTTTTTTGAGGTTAGTATACTGTGCCTCTGTCTAACAGTGACACAGAAGTGATAGCCGGGGTAAACCTACGATCTCCCATCCACTCATCAAGATTCCTCTTGAAGAGAGTCAATGTGCGACTCTGCCTAACCTGGACTGGGATTTTATTCCAGAGTGAAGGGAGCCTCTGGGTTATGAATCTGTCCCTCCAGCATGTCCTATTTATTTCAGTGCTGAGGTTCAAGTCTCTCGAGCACGTAGCTCGATGGGATTTGGATTTTCTGAGGTGCAGCATGTCCATTAATTCCGGGTTGGACATGGCTTTATACGTTAGGCACAGATCGCCTCTGAGCAGGCGGTATGCCACTGAGTAGAGCTGGAGTTTCTTTAACTGGGCAGCATATGGCATCTGTTTGAGCCCTTTGATCCTCTTGGTGAGGTACTTTTGGGGTCTTTCCACTTGCTGCAGGTGTCTGGTAAGGTACATCCCAAAAGGGGCATTGTACTCAATTATGGGCCTGATGAGGGATGAGTAAAGAGGCACGATGACCTCCCTGATCTAGATGTGAATCCCTTCATGATTAGGTGGGCTATATAAAATGTTTTTCTAACCACTTTGGCCACGTGGTTGTCAAATGAGAGATTGCTATCAACTTGGGTCCCCAGGTCCCTAATGACTTCTTCTGTACTTAATGGATTACCACCTATGTGGTAATTTGTGGGCACTTTGTTTTTGCCAAAGGGGATGACTATACACTTTTTGGCGTTTAGCTTGAGGCCATGGCTCTGGCACCAGTTGTCTGTTTCTATGAGGCCCGTTTGGAAGATGCTTGTGTCAGCTGGAGAGTTGATTATGGTGCCCGGTTTGCAGTCATCTGGGAACTTGGTCAGCCACAGTCCTTCCGTGTTGGCCTGTACTGCTGAGAAATATATACCGAACAAGAGAGGTCCCAGGACTGAGCCTTGTGGGACGCCACTTGTAACTGGTTTGGAGTCTGACATGGCTCCAGCAATTCTAACCATGTGGGTTCTGTCCTTGAGCCAGTTTGCAACCCATCTAGTGACATAGGGGTTTATATTTAAGCTGGTGAGCTTATCTATAATGCCCGAGTGGGGTATTGTATCGAAGGCTTTTGCAAGGTCCAGGTAGGCTGTGTGGACCACCTTCCCCTCATCAATGGCCTTGGTGCTTGTTTCAAAGAAATCGACCAGGTTTAAGAGGCAGGATCTGCCCTTAACAAAGCCAAACTGGGTAGGATCCAGTGTCTGTAGGTCCCCAATATCTTTATTTATGAGGTCCATGATGATCCTTTCCATAGCTTTGCAGAACAAGCTAGTCAGGCTTATGGGGCGATAGTTTCCAGGATCCGTTGAGGCACCACCTTTGTGGAGAGGGACCACTGTTGCTGTACACCACTCTTTGGGTACATATCCTGTAGTAAGAGCACTGGAATTTATGAATTCCAGAAAGCGTTGAGTAAAGGAGTTGGTACATGAGTAGTTTTCCCAGTTAATGGTGGGGTAGTTGAAATCACCCATTATTAGGGTGTTTGGTTGAACCCTAATATTTTCCAGTATATCAAGAAAAGAGGAGTGGGAATCCTGGTGTATGGTGGAGGATCTGTAGCAAGCTACAATTTGGATTGCAGTTTTGCCCAGAGTTAGTTGCACTTGGATAACCTTGGATGCATTATGCTGTGCAACTAGCCTGGAGGTGTGGATATCCTTAATGAATATGGACACATCTCCACCTTTGGTGCTCTGGTCCAGGTTAGATGGCCGAAAAGTGTGGTATGAGTCATAGCCTGGTAATGCAGGGATGCTCTCTAGAGCCTTGAACCAGGTCTCAGTCACTGCACAGATATAGGTGTTCTCCATTTTAAGGAGTGCCTCGAGTGAGTTCATTTCGAGATTTAGACTTCTAGCATTGAGTAGCATTACCCTCAGTTTTTGCTTGCCTGTTCCTGTTACAGTGGTGAATTTGTCATTTGAACCTTGTCTAAAAAAAGGCACTATAGGGGTGGCAAGACCCTTAGCCAGTATCCGGAATCCCAGGGGTGACAGGTGCAGGCCATCTCTAGCAAAGCATCGTGGTCTATCGACCATGTCATCCTAGGCAGACAGATACTGGATCCCCTTACAATGACACCAGAAGCTTAGCCAATTGTTGAAGTTAATCATTTTGTCCTTGTATTGTGGTATCATTCTGGGCAATGGCAGGATGCTACTCAGGGCTAGGGTCATACCTGCCTGGGCTACAAGATCGGAGAGCTCTTCCATTTCTCTTTTCATGTAGTCCAGGGAGGTATGTCCCATGTCATTCACACCAACATGGACAAGGACAGAGTCATATTTGTACTTGTTGTGGGGTCTTGCTTCCAGTCAAACCACAAAAGATGGGTTGTCAACTGGCTCATGGACAGAACCCACATGGTGAGAGTTGCGGGAGCTAGGTCTGACTCTAAACCGGTTACATGTGGTGCTCCCCAGGGCTCAGTCCTAGGACCCCTCCTGTTCACCATATTCTTCTCAGAGGTACAGGCAAGCACAGGAGGACTATGGCTGACCAAGTTTGCAGATGACTGCAAACTAGGGGCTATAATTGACTCTCCGTCTGACACAGACATCCTCCAAAAGGGTCTAACTGAGACGGATACCTGGTGTCAAAATCATGGCCTCAAGCTAAATGACAAAAAGTGCATAGTCATCCCCTTTGGAACAAACAAAGTACCCACAAACTACCACATTGGTGGTAGTCCCCTAAATACGGAAGATGTAATAAGGGATCTGGGGACCCAAGTAGACAGTAATCTCACCTTTGATAATCACATTGCCAAAGTGGTTAGAAAATCCTTCTATGTGGCCCACCTAATCAGAAAAGGGTTCACATCCAGATTAAAAGATGTCATTGTGCCCCTCTACTCATCACTCATCAGACCCATCATAGAGTACAATGCCCCATTTGGGGTGTACCTTACAAGACACCTGCAACAGGTGGAAAGACCACAGAAGTTCCTCACCAAGAGGATCACTGGCCTCATACAAATGCCCTATGCAGCTCGACTGAAGAAACTCCAGCTGTACTTGGTTGCATAATGCCTACTCAGAGGTGATCTCTGGTGACATACAAGGCCATGTCCAACCCAGAATTGATGGACATGCTCCACTTAAAGAAAACCTTATCCCGTCAAGCCACATGCTCTAGGGATCTAAACCTCACCACAACAATAAATAGGACATGTTGGAGAGACAGATTCCTGTCCCACAGACTTCTCATGCTTTGGAACAAGATCCCAATCTACATTAGGCAGAGCTCCTCGCTAAGACTCTTCAAAAGAAACCTTGATGAGTGGATGGGAAACAGAAAGTTTACCCCGAGGATCACTTCAGTGGCTCTGTTGGACAGAGGCACAGGGAACTAATCTAAGGGGGTGGCGAAAGTCAACACATTTTGGCTAGGCTTATAAATGCCTTTGGGCAGATAGCCTAGTACCTACCTATGAACCTATGAACCTATAGCCACATGTCATGTGTAAGGCCTATGTTTGTGATGGGAAGTGAAAGAAAATATGGCCAGCTTGTTACTTTTAAATACAGTCTGCAACTACCACCACACACATGCATAATGGAAGTGCTGATGATGTTTGTCTAGAAAGTGAAATAAATTATAGTCAGCTTGTTACTCTTACACTGCAACACACACACACACACACACACACACACACACACACACACACACACACACACACACACACACACACACACACGTCATATCAATACTAGTTTTGCACTTGTTTAGCAGTCGCCTTTCACACACACACACACACACACACACACACACACACACACACACACACACACACACACACACACACACACACACACACACACACACACACACACACACACACACACACACACACACACACACACACACACACACACACACACACACACACACACACACACACATTCTATATCAATTCTAGTTTTGCACTTGTTTAGCAGTTGTCAAACAGCAGCAGTCACTTTTATTTACCTCATTGAGGTACCAATCACTGTCCCTGATTTTACAGACCATCCCCAATTTTTACCTCCTAATTTTGCTCCGCCCCTTGTACAAAGTTTTATTTGATAGTAAGTCATCCAGTATTACAGACAGAGTAATAATTTGAAATGTCCGGACCTGCTAAAATGAACCCCGAAACACTGAGACTGAATGGCCGAATAAGCAGGTTTATATATACTAAGTCTGAGATGGCCATTTCCCAGAATATTCTCTTTTCTCAGAGGTATGATAATCTTGGAGTTGGTATATATAGTTCAGGGTGTGGTGTTCAGGGGGGCTTGGCCCCTGCAAATAAAAGCTTACAAGAGAAAAGTAATGTTCGAGATTCACTCTTCTTCTGGAAGGACTTTGGGTCTTTTTTTTTCAGTGTGTCTGCAATCAGTATTTTGAGTGCCGATGTTTTAATAGTGAGCCTTACAGACAGTCACTAAACACAGAATCTGAATATCATACTTCTGATTGTCCAAAATTGCATGTTGATGCAAAATGTGTTATTGTATTAATTTTTAAGTCTAGAGTAATATTTAAAATGTGCTCCTGATTTTGATCCTTTATTCTGCTATTATTTTTGGTACCAAGCAGAATTCTTGAGCAAAGAAGTTGACAGACATAGTATCTGGTGTTCTGCCAGTATTTATAAAACTCTCTGAAAAAGAAAAACATCCCTGAATATTGGAAGCATCAGCTATTCTGAAAATCCAAGGTATGGACTGAGATCAGTCACTCTGGCCTACTGATCTGTAGTACTCACTTTGCTCATGTTCATTTACTGATTATCAGCTTTATCCTAATATCATATCACATCCCTGTTTCATTTAAAGAGCATAATCAGAAAATGAATACATTTTTTTCTCTTCCTTTTTCCCCAACTAGCAGTAGCTTTGGTGGAGCTCCTCACACAGTCAAGGATGATTAAAGGGGTGGTGCTTAAAGCTGATTATGATGATAGTTTTAGTGTGGGGAATCTCCATCAGCAGGATTTAATTAATTCAAGGGCACTAAGTCAATGGTAAAATATTTAATAAAATTGTGATGCCATCATGCCTGTTACTTGAAAAACACTCTTACTATAACAATAGAGATGTCTGAATTTTAAAGGTGATATAAATAAAAAAAATATTATTACCCTTTTCTTTTATTAAGTACAAAAAAATTGCTGTACTAACTTGTGTTGGTTTTACAGATATGTTACAAAAATATCAAAATAAAATAACTTTGCTGTGGTTGGGGGCCCACAGGAGCAGGGGGCCCCCTGGAGAGTGAAGGGTTCGCTGGTGCCTAAAGCCAGCTATGATGACTACGTTTGAGGTGACCTGTGTTCACCTAGAGTTATGGGCAACTGAAGGAAAAGGTGGTGGGGGATGAACTTGGTCACCCAGTACCAGTTCACTCATTCTGGGAGGATAGCAGCTATGCTGACTGCACTGGCAAGACTTCCAGGTCAACCACCATATGATCACCGATGAGAGAGGCCACACTGGCCTATACTGCTCACAGTACATATACAGCTGAGTGAGAAATGATGAATGTGGAAGCCTGTATGTCTCCTCCCCTGACCATGGCAGCTGTTATGAGTGAAGCAAGCTGCTTGAGGGAAGGGGTTTTGTGAGGAAGAAAACACCTCTAGTGGAATGTGGGCTAATGAGGCTTTCCAGGTATGAATGAAAGGGCTTTTAAAGGCTCTTGTTTAAGCTGAGGGCAGCCTGTTTCCCACCCTCAGGGTGAAACCATGGGAGTCACAGGACCAAGACTAGAATGAAGAGAAACAAATGATTTCATTATTTGTTATCTGCAAATGAAGCAATTATAAATAAATCATGTTATAGTAGAGAGTTGATTATCTAGACTAATTGGGACCAAAGGTAGTTCGGATAATTAAACTGTTCGATAATCAAACATACACTGAACTGTATAAAAAACTTCTAAAATCTTGTTTTTTCTGTACTTAGAGAACACATTTTGAACCATTCAGCAAGTCCTGTGGACAATAAAGAATATTTTTCACACACAAACAGGCTACAAGTTCAATAACATGCACAAGCTAATATGTATATCATTTACATATTCAGACTCTATGAGTTTTCCTGCCCAAAAACTTTGGGAGACTGGGTTCGGATAACTGACATTTTGGATAATCAGCATTCAGATAATCAACTCTCTACTGTATTTATCTTCCTTATTTTCTCACTTGTATTAGCACTTTTAATTGCAATGTTTCAACACATCAAGAAAATTAAAAAAAATGATTTAATATACAATAACAATCACAATATTTCAAACCACTAAATTAAAAAGACACCTATCACTCACCCTCCACAACAAACTGCATTAATTGAGAAGGCATCCAGAAACTTTTCCATATTTATTCTGATTTCAAATTTATAGCAACTCCATTAATACAAAACTAATTTGTCATGTAGCAAGACAGAATATTCAATCTTAATCATACAATGGCATAGTCCTAAGTAAATTGGCATTGGCATCTGCATCCATGCACCTTTTTTCAATTTTGTACATGTAGTTAGGGTGTCACATCAACAGAGACCATCACCTAGAGCCAATGTTCACACCACTAGGTGACTAGCCTTGCCATGACAATGCATGAAAGCAGCTTTATGACTACAGGATGTTTATAATGAATATTTCAAGGACAGATTCTTATCCCTCAGTACTTGCTCATGAGGTACCTCAGTGTTACACACTAGTGTTGATACACACTGGGTGTTTAACTAACCTGTTTTGGTGTAATTATTTTTAAATACAATCCAGTTTTTCTTTTATAAATATTTAGCTGGCTTAATATTTTGTCCATGGCAGTATATTTTATTAGTCCAGTTAATGTATTGGTGAAATAATTTCCCTAAACTAATAAACAAAGTAGCCGTAATCCGAACCCAAGATATCATATTGTTAATCAACACATGGCTTCCCCTTCCAACTGTGTTATATAATAACATGCCCTGGTTTTCAGTGTCTTGTTATATGTGGCTATATGGAACAGACCCTGGTATCAGATGTTTAGAAACATCAAATGCTGGTTCTCATAGAACTTTAGGTTCATAGGTACGTAATTGGCTAATGACCACAAAGGCCTTTTTAAGCCTAGCCATGTATCCCAAATCTTTGACAAGTTCTGCTATCCTTGATAAGTGTAAGTAGGGGCTTGGGAGGTGAAGCATTTACAGGAGGGGGCCTGGGAGATGAACCATTTAGATGTAGGTGCCAAATCAGGGTTGAATTTTCTTTTTCCCACCCAGTTGTCCAAGTTACACTTGAATTAGGTTAGGGAGGAACTCTGCTTCACACAGAGAGGGGCCCAGTTCCAGAGACTGGGTAGTCTCTGGGATACACACCTGTTTCTTCAGCAGGTCATATTTACATCACAGGCAAGGTTTAAGCCTTTGGAATGGGTAATTCTGGTGCTGTTTGTTTTGTGGATAAGCAGGAGGTCCATCAGAGTGGGGTCTGACAATGCCTCATATGCCAGATATAGATCTCCCCTCAACGGTCTGTAGGAAACATAACACAAGGATAGGGCCTTGAGCTGATCTTGCATGGAATATGTTACTTATGTCCTGTATTCTTTTAGTGAGGAACCTCTGTGGATGTTCCATTTGTTGGATATGCCTGGTTAGGTACATACCAAAGGGAGCATTGTACTCAATGATAGGTCTGATGAATGCCGAATACAGTGGAACAATGACTTCTTTGGGCTTAGATGCCATACCTTTGTTTATAAGTTGCACAACAAAGAATAATTTTCTCACTACTGTAGACGTGATGGTGAAAGGCTAGATTACTGCCTATGTATGTCCCCAAGTCCCTGACTGCAGGGTCAGCTCTTAGAACTGTATTGTCAACATGATAGTTTCCAGGGATGAATAACTTCCTGAAGGATACTATTACGCATTTTTTGACATTTGCTTTTAGTATCACTATACCTTGGATATTGAATTAGAATGCCCTGACATCTGCTTTTCAGTTGTTTTTTCTATCTTCATTCAAAGAAGGTGAGATTTCAGTAATCTGTAGGCAGGTACGCATTACCCTCAGCAATGGATTCAATTTTAAATAAGAAAGTGACTTTTCAAAAGTCTAATAATCTGATTTAATTTTACTTTGATTGAACACAGTTGATGGGTACATTTACAGTTTTTAAACAATGAGTAAAGTCATTACAGCAACATTTTCTTCAAATTTCCCATGGGACTCTTTTGAGAAAATTTCTGTCATCCTCTTCCTTGTTGTAAATATACGAGCTGTCTCCTGGCTATAATGTATGAGGACTGTTAGTCTGTGCAAGACATCACTCAACACACATTTCATGTTGGTGGGAATAATTTCTTTCTTTCTTTTTTTGCCCAGATATTACAAACCTTTGGAGGGCAGTTATTCTGCAACAAACATGAAAGTTGTTACTCTTCGTAATTAAGTGTGTATTTCATTTTTCTGTCCTTTTTTTTTGTTGGTATACTTCATGACATGTTGTCTCGTTGTAAATCACATTATACAGACTACTGTAGATTACTGGAAAGGAAATTAATAAATAAGAATGCAGTTTACTAGTTGTAAAAAATATATATTTACCTTTCCATATTGACATAGTTGCTAAAATTCAGTAACTGAAAATCATATACCATATTCTTGTGAATAAGCCAAGGAGGACAATTAATCTATAATCCACAAGAGAAATGGGTAAATGCACAAACGTAGCCAACGGTAAGATCCAACAAACCACTTGTAAAAAGAATCAGACTCACAAAACCAAAGATACAGTGAACATCGCTTTTAATACAAAATCAAAATCCACAGAGCTTTCAGGACAAAGACTTGTTAATCTAATTGATAAACTTGTACATTACTGAATATATGTGTATAAGTGGCCTACATTCTTGCTAACTTTGTTATCTATGTTATCTGAATATTCAGGTATGAGACTATACCTTTTATTTCTACAAAGAAGGCCTGGTTACCTCTACTGTTCTGTTTCCTATCTAACTGATTATGTGACAATTTAATTAATTCCAGTTGTCTCTTTTTACTCAGCATAACTGATTCCTTTATAGCTTTTTGTAACTGACCCAGAACAAGATATAAAGCTCTGTTAGGAGTACTGTGTTGGCATCAGTATTATTTAAGGTGGATGCTTGACCTGCCAGTGTTGCATATAACAGTTTATGTAAACTACGTTTAGACTTGCAGCTGGATGGTTTTACAATCATTAAGGTATTCTTAACAATATGTAAATGTTAAATGAGTTGAGTAGTATATGAGTTTCTAATGCCAAATGACCTCTGAGTTTACCTTCTGGCAGTTGTGCTTTACGTCCTGCAGATGGTATTTCAGAGTTTTTAGTCACCTAACACAGACTGTTAATACCTTTTTACCCTTTCTTCCTCAACTAATTGTATATCAACTGTAACTTAATTTTACTCTCATATCATCACCCTTGCCTTTATATAATTCATATGTTTTCATCTGTTTATTCTTATTTTCAGCCAAACCCTCTCTGTCTTACTTTGACTATCTCTTTCCCTGAACTATTACACTGAAATGGTGTCAATCAAATCATCATTGTCCAGCAAACAACATCCAAGACTGAAGTTTACCGTAATAAGGACCCTAATAAGGACCATGAAAGAGAGGCATATTTATAATGAATGTTATTTACTGTCATGTCTAACATAGTTATCCTATTCCTATCTAATAAATAGAGCAGGGTCTTCTGTAGAGAACATACACTCCCACTAGAACTAACACGTTCCCTGGTAATTTTTTTTATACGGGAAGACATGGCCTTTTCTTGAACTCCCATCCTTCTTGTCTAGTCTATGCTATATATCCACTGCAAAAGTCCTCCCCTACTTTACCTACCTTACCATACTTTACCTTACTTGTTCTTTGCTGCAGTATACATCTGTCTGCCTGTCTTCCCCTATAACTTCCAATCCACTCATGTAAATAGTGATCTTTCCCTTACTGAAACATAACAAAAATAATAAACTGCAGTACTTAGTATCTCTTTAGGCAGGCTTTTCTACTAACTACACATGTATCTGGTTAACCCCCTGCTTTGAAACTCTTTCTGCTAACCCCCATATAATTATTATGACTCTGTAACATTGCACCTTCTGCTGTTATGTGTTACCTTGCTCTTTATTCTATCAGCTTTTCTAGTGACATTACATTTTTACTCTTTCTACCACATAAGACTTCTTACCTTGCTGACATCTAAGTCTACAGATAGTTTTTTCTTCCCCCTTCCAAACTTCTTTGCCATTTCAGCATACTAACATACCTAAACCCTCACTAGTGTATGCATACTGTAAAAAGATCATATTGTGTGACGATGTACACCCAAACCCAGATCCTGACTGCCTCTCTTCTCCACCTGCCCCCTCTTCTACTGTAGCAACATCTGCTAAAAAATTGAAAATCATATCCATGAGTGTTCAAAATATAGTAAACAAAGTCTCTGAATTACATTCCTGGATCACTCATTAGTCCTCAGACATTATTATTCTGACAGAAACCTTGCTCAAACCACATATAAAAGATTATGAAGTAATCAACCCTGACTATACTGTCATCCACTCTGACAGATTAAATAAAAAAGTGGTGGTGTAGCAACCATGTTCTCTAATCACATCTCTGTCTCTCCTTCTTTTTCTCTTTTTCTCTACCTGAATTCCTTTCTGCTGAGATGCTTGTCTCTCACTGTAAATTAAATGAGTATAAATCACTATGTAGAATTGCCCTATATAGCACCCCAGGAAATAACATCCCTGTTCTGGAAAACATCCTACATTGGATATCTAGTTCTATTTCTCATGAAATAATAATTCTTGGTGATGTCAATATTAACTGACAAACCTTCACATCAGACTACCCTTCCACTAATATCAATCTATGTGGATTCAAACAACTCATAACTTCCCATACTCACTTCAACAAAGCTAATAGCACTGTGACTTCACTGGACTGGATCCTCGTCTCAAATCCAAAAGTTTATGACTCTCCCAGACTCCCTCAGTGATCACCATCCCACCTATGCTTAGAGACCAGAACTCATCATATCAAACAGCACCTTTATAAAGACTGCCATAACCTCTCAAATTTCAATTCCAAGATATTTAACAACATCCTTAATAACATTAATTGGTCCATCCTCTATTCTAGATAGTGCTGTTCTGAAATTTAATGCAATATTTCTTGGCATTCTCAAGAGACTCGCTCCTATAAGAAAAAAGAGAGTTAAATTTACTAAATCACCCGGTTATCCCTTTGTAGAAGACAATTAATGTATAAGAGCTTGGAGAAACTGGCAAAAATACAAATCTCAGGCTCACCCACAGACCTACAAACAACTTTGAAACATGACAAATAAAAAAGTTACTGCTGATAAGAAATATTATTAACTAACAATGGTAAACCGCAGGCCACATAGACTCTGACAGATAGTACGACCAATAAACAAGCAATATAAACCAAACGATGCAAAAATAATGGATTAGTGCTTTTGTTTAAGTATAAACTTCATCAGATAAAACAGTGTTTGAACTCCATTTAAATAACAGAAGGTACTAGATCACGATTGCCGAGCTCCAAGCAAAGCAACAAATTTAAAGTGATAAAACCACTTTTTTAAAAGAGTAAAAAATAAAGGTAAAAATGTCAAATTGATTTTCTTTCTGTTTCATGTTTATTAAAACTGAGGACTTTGGGGAGGTAGTTTGTTTCAATTTGACAATTTTGACAGTTTCATCTTTATTTTTTTACTCTTTTAAAAGTGGCTTTATCCCTTTAAATTTGTTGCTTTGCATGGAGCTCAGCAATCATGTGATCATTTGATCTAGTACCTTCTGTTATTTAAACAGAGTTCAAACACTGTGTTTTATCTGATGAAGTTTATACTTAAACAAAAGCGCTAATCCATTATTTTTTGTCTTCAAACCAAGACAAAAACTTACAAATAGTAAATGCTTTGCACTCCTCTCACAGTCCAAATGGTAAAACAACAAAAATCAGGCATCAGAGCGAAACATAGCTGGTGAGTTTTAAAACTCATCCAAAGGCAGCAATTCCATCCAGTGTAAGTCTTTTATTAAAACAAACAGATAAATCCGGTAAGCGCTTTCACCCAACAGGGCTTCATCAGACCATAATACATCAATGATAACAACTCCTTATATAATAAAAAAGGCACCAAAAACTGAATTCAAACATTTTCTTAAAGTGACAAGCTCATAGTCTTATCAAACATCTTATTCTAAAAAAAATTATTAATTAATTCTAAAAAAATAATTACATCACCAGCTAAAAAATAACAAAAATATGAAAAATATATATAAATGTATATGTATATATATATATATATATATATATATATATATATATATATATATATATAAAAAGAAATGTGCAAAAAATATATAAAATATATCTAAAAACATATAGAAAATACATAAAAAATATACACATTTTAATACAAATGCATAAATATTGATAAGAATATATACTCAATTAAAAAATACTCTCATTTCATAAGAACACAAATTTCATCTGTCTATCATACACAATATATAATGGTCTTGGCACCTTTTTTATTATATAAGGAGTTGTTATCAATGATGCATTATGGTCTGATGAAGGCCTGTTGGGTGAAAGCGCTTACCAGATTTATCTATTTGTTTCAATAAAAGACTTACACTGGATGGAATTGCTGTCTTTGGATGTGTTTTAAAACTTACCAGCTGTGTTTCACTCTGATACATTATTTTTTGTATTGTTTGATGTATAATGCTTGTTTATTGGTCATACTATCTGTTGGAGTCTCTGTGGTCTGCGGTTTATCATTGTTGGTTTACAGTTTTGTCTGCTTTTTTTTAAGAAATATTATTACTTCAACCTACAGGATAACCAAAAAAACAACCCCCCAAAATTTTGGTACACTATCAAGAAAATATTACACCCTGGACCTCCTAGTACCCATAACCCTTTCCAAACATCTTGCCCTTAGAAACTGCTTCTAAATTTAACTCCCACTTTATAGATTCAATAGCCACCCTCACTCAAAACTCCCTACAGAATCTTGTCACCCCTGACAAACTTCAAAGCTCTAACAATGCCATTTTCAACTTAAAATCTGTCTCTACTTCTTATACAAAAAATGTATTACACAAACTTAAGCTCTGCTCACCCTCTGTAGACAGTCTCCCATATGCAAATCTAGAGATCACTGCCCTTCTATTGCCTACCCAAGCTCTATCTTGATCAATTGATCCATTCATGAGTCATATGTCTCTAGAAAAAAAATTACATCATTCCTCTTCATAAAGTGGGGAACTCCACTGAAATAAACTTCAGATGAAGTGCAATCTTGTCCCCTCTTTCCAAGATCTTACAAAAATGTATTCATAAACATCTTTTACAATACTTAGTCCAAGAAAAGCTATTAACCTCTACCCAACACAGCTTTCGCTCAGATCATAGCACGACTGGCCTTGTTGCCTTTTTGGACCATGTCAATAAAGGCACAGATAACATCAATTTAGTGTCTTCCCTCTTTTTAAATCTCTCTAAAGCTTTCGATACAGTCTTACATACCAAAGTACTCTCACAAATGTCTGCCTTAGGCTTTTCCAGTGCAACATTTACTTGGTTTAGATACCTATCTAACCAGCTACAGTCAGTTAAATGGCCCTCTACTTACTCATCTTTTCTCCCAGTTAATACAGGTATCCCACAAGGCTCCGTAGTTGGTCCTTTCCTTTTTAAAATATTTTTAAATGATTTACATATATACCCCCAATAAGTTACACTTATACAATATGCATATGACTCTACTGTCATTTGCTCATCTAATAGTCCTTTCCAGTTACAATGTATCACTCAGCAGCCTTTCAACTCTCTTGAAAACTGGCTCAGTGACAATCAGCTTTTACTAAATCCAAATAAAGCAAAACTGCTCTTATTTCTCCCCAAATCCCAAACACACATGAAAGACACCTTCAAAATATCTTCTCTCGACAATACTGAAATTGAAGTTGTACCACACACAAAGTTACTTGATGTCATAATAGATGATCAACTGAAATCTGATCTTCATATTCAAAAGTGCATAAAAACAACACACCAAAAAACTGGGCATGCTCTATAGATCAAAATGATTCATTATCAACTCCTCAAGAGTTACTCTAGCCAATATATACCTCCTTCTTTCACTACTATATGCTTCACTTATTTTCACCAACATTTAGATCTCCCTAAAATCAAAACTTGAGCTTTGCTATAACAAAGTAGCTAGATTGCAGCCAGCCAGTCATTCAACTCCCACCACTGCACTGCCCTCCAATATTTAAACTGTCTTAAGTTACTTCACTACCTCAAGTTCACCCAACTCCTCCTTGCTCATAAAATCCTACCCAGCAACCAGCACCATTATTAACCATTACCTCTCTACTCACCCTCTTCACTCATCTGAGAAACACCTCCTTGAAATCCATAAACCAAAAAAATCAATCAGTCACTGCCTATATTCCTACTCAGTAGCCAAGGTCTGTAACAGTATTCCTACAGATATTAGAGCAATGCCATGTAGTCACATATTCAGTCTCTAAAGAGACTTCTCCTTAACGCCCAACTCTATACATCTTACACCAGGCTGACACTACTCGTTACTCCTTCCTTCTCTTCCTTTCTCTCCCCTCTCTTACACCAGGCTGACACTACTCGTTACTCCTTCCTTCTCTTCCTTTCTCTCCCCTCTCTTACACCAGGCGGACACTACTCGTTACTCCTTCCTTCTCTTCCTTTCTCTCCCCTCTCTTACACCAGGCAGAAACTACTCGTTACTCCTTCCTTCTCTTCCTTTCTCTCCCCTCTCTTACACCAGGCTGACACTACTCGTTACTCCTTCCTTCTCTTCCTTTCAATCCCCTCTCTTACACCAGGCGGACACTACTCGTTACTCCTTCCTTCTCTTCCTTTCTCTCCCCTCTCTTACACCAGGCGGACACTACTCGTTACTCCTTCCTTCTCTTCCTCTCTCCCCTCTCTTACACCAGGCTGACACTACTCGTTACTCCTTCCTTCTCTTCCTTTCTCTCCCCTCTCTTACACCAGGCTGACACTACTCGTTACTCCTTCCTTCACTTCCTTTCTCTCCCCTCTCTTACACCAGGCTGACACTACTCGTTACTCCTTCCTTCTCTTCCTTTCTCTCCCCTCTCTTACACCAGGCTGACACTACTCGTTACTCCTTCCTTCTCTTCCTTTCTCTCCCCTCTCTTACACCAGGCGGACACTACTCGTTACTCCTTCCTTCTCTTCCTTTCTCTCTCCTCTCTTACACCAGACGGACACTACTCGTTACTCCTTCCTTCTCTTCCTTTCTCTCCCCTCTCTTACACCAGGCGGACACTACTCGTTACTCCTTCCTTCTCTTCCTTTCTCTCCCCTCTCTTACACCAGGCTGACACTACTCGTTACTCCTTCCTTCTCTTCCTTTCTCTCCCCTCTCTTACACCAGTCTGACACTACTCGTTACTCCTTCCTTCTCTTCCTTTCTCTCCCCTCTCTTACACCAGGCGGACACTACTCGTTACTCCTTCCTTCTCTTCCTTTCTCTCCCCTCTCTTACACCAGGCGGACACTACTCGTTACTCCTTCCTTCTCTTCCTTTCTCTCCCCTCTCTTACACCAGGCTGACACTACTCGTTACTCCTTCCTTCTCTTCCTTTCTCTCCCCTCTCTTACACCAGGCGGACACTACTCGTTACTCCTTCCTTCTCTTCCTTTCTCTCCCCTCTCTTACACCAGGCTGACACTACTCATTACTCCTTCCTTCTCTTCCTTTCTCTCCCCTCTCTTACACCAGGCTGACACTACTCATTACTCCTTCCTTCTCTTCCTTTCTCTCCCCTCTCTTACACCAGTCTGACACTACTCGTTACTCCTTCCTTCTCTTCCTTTCTCTCCCTCTCTTACACCAGTCTGACACTACTCGTTACTCCTTCCTTCTCTTCCTTTCTCTCCCCTCTCTTACACCAGGCTGACACTACTCGTTACTCCTTCCTTCTCTTCCTTTCTCTCCCCTCTCTTACACCAGGCTGACACTACTCGTTACTCCTTCCTTCTCTTCCTTTCTCTCCCCTCTCTTACACCAGGCTGACACTACTCGTTACTCCTTCCTTCTCTTCCTTTCTCTCCCCTCTCTTACACCAGGCTGACACTACTCGTTACTCCTTCCTTCTCTTCCTTTCTCTCCCCTCTCTTACACCAGACGGACACTACTCGTTACTCCTTCCTTCTCTTCCTTTATCTCCCCTCTCTTACACCAGGCGGACACTACTCGTTACTCCTTCCTTCTCTTCCTTTCTCTCCCCTGTCTTACACCAGGCTGACACTACTCGTTACTCCTTCCTTCTCTTCCTTTCTCTCCCCTCTGTTACACCAGGCTGACACTACTCGTTACTCCTTCCTTCTCTTCCTTTCTCTCCCCTCTCTTACACCAGGCTGACACTACTCGTTACTCCTTCCTTCTCTTCCTTTCTCTCCCCTCTCTTACACCAGGCTGACACTACTCGTTACTCCTTCCTTCTCTTCCTTTCTCTCCCCTCTCTTACACCAGACGGACACTACTCGTTACTCCTTCCTTCTCTTCCTTTCTCTCCCCTCTCTTACACCAGGCGGACACTACTCGTTACTCCTTCCTTCTCTTCCTTTCTCTCCCCTGTCTTACACCAGGCTGACACTACTCGTTACTCCTTCCTTCTCTTCCTTTCTCTCCCCTCTGTTACACCAGTCTGACACTACTCGTTACTCCTTCCTTCTCTTCCTTTCTCTCCCCTCTCTTACACCAGGCGGACACTACTCGTTACTCCTTCCTTCTCTTCCTTTCTCTCCCCTCTCTTACACCAGGCGGACACTACTCGTTACTCCTTCCTTCTCTTCCTTTCTCTCCCCTCTCTTACACCAGGCGGACACTACTCGTTACTCCTTCCTTCTCTTCCTTGCTCTCCCCTCTCTTTCTTCTTCCTTCCTTCTCCATTCTCGTTCCCTTGCTCTTCTTTTTCCCCTTCCTTTCCTCCTTTCTCTTATTAGCCAATGCACCAGTTACTTCTCCAATAGCTCCCTATTCTAACTCCATTTCCTAATCTCCCCTTAACTGCAAGATCTCTTTCCTTTCTCTTAGTCTTTTGCTCAAATATAAAATGCATCATTACTATCAGTTATCACTACTGATTGTGCTTTACTAGGTGCTCAGTATCTTATGATTGTTGTTTAATATTCACTGTATGATTTTCTGATTTATTTATTCTGTATGCCAAATCTGTTCTTTGTTAGTGCACTTTATGTGATATTATGTAGTTTATTCTTTTGGCTATGTATATTGGAGCTTTTCTTCCTGGGCCTCCCCTGAAAATGGGATTCATGTCCAGTCGGACTTTTCTGGTAAACAAATGCCAAATAAAAATAAAATAAATAAAATAATTTCTTGTGTTGGAAACTATGTAAATTGTGGCTTTTATAAATCCCAAAACATGGGGACAGATTGCAGCTGGAGCTGACTGATTTTGAATGTTATGATGAATTGTGAAATGGAGGGGAGATATCCTATCTGCAAGTTTAAACAGCACAGTTTGGCTAAAGTGCATATAAGAAGTCATCTGTGAAGGCACCAATTGTAGCTTTGTTATACTCACTTTGATTCCAAAGGATTGGAACAAAGATAGATGTGAGTCTGTTATTGCTATAAGACCATCAATAGTTGGGGCAACTAGGAGCAAATCATCCAAGTATGGAAAAACTGCTGAGCTTTGCAACCCATGATTCTCTTCCACAATTGACATTCACACGAGGAGCACTCTAAAGACTGTGGTGAAGCCAAATAGAAGCCTCCTAAACTGGTTATATCTGGCACCTACTTAAAAGTGCAGGGACCTTTGTGACTCCTTGCAGTTTTGAAGCAAAGATAGGTGGCCTGGAGCTCCATGAATACATCCAGTCTCCTTTGGATAAGTAGGGAAGGACATGAATGCACTGTGACAAAATAAAAATATCTATTGAAAAGCATTGTTTCAGGCCTGTTCAGAACAATAATGGGTCTGAGATCCTTTGTTTTCTTTCCTATCAGAAATAATTTGGTCTTCCTTTATTTTGTATATATTCTGAATAAGTTAAAGTCAATAAATATTTCTTTTTTGGAAAAAAGAAAGAATTTGGTGTAAAAGAGTAACGTTTCTGATTAAGTGAGATGTCTTGACCGGATCTCTTTTGAAGAATGCTGAGTGAGTGCCTCTTTTCTTGTCACAGGTTTTTGATGAGGTGGGATGTCTGGAAAGGAAAAGATTGTGGACTGGGGAAAGGAACTAAAGGCAATGGGATTTTGTAGCCTCTGGATCTGATAGCCCTCATCCACTTGCCCTGTGTGATGGCCATTCACAATGACAAATGAGGGGGGTAGGTGATCCCTGTCTGCCTCCAGACTGAAAAGTTGGGCATGGTGTCAGGCAGCATGGTACTGAGTTTGGGATCCACTGTCACTCTGGGTATTTTGTCAGTTGTTGTTGTCTCTGGGTGGGTGGCTAGACTGGTAATTACCTTACTCACATCGATCTTTCCCAAATTGCTGTAGGCCATGACAAAACCAGAGCTTATACAAGCTCCACTGCATTTATGAGACGAAGGAATGGAGAATTTGCATTAACTCCATCAGCAGTTAAAACCTTACTCTCCTGTTCTCACTTCTTAATCTTAGCTTTGACTGAAGGAGCAAAAAAGTAAGGTCCCATCAAAAGATGCATAAATATAAATAAATATAAAATAAAATAAATAAACATGGCCTTTAAAGCATCAGAAAAAATGTGTTAGTTGGAGCAAGGCATGGCAAGGTATGGCTACTGCAGTGCCTGCCAACCCATCTGAACCATCCATGTTGTTGCAGGCCAACCAAATTGTTAGATTGGTAATCAAAGAGCGGGTAGACATCTGAGACTTGATTTTTTTTTAAGTTTCCATCTGTCAATCCGTCAGAGACCAGTAAGTTTTGTCAACCAGATCTTTTTGGAAGTGGAGTATATGGGTTATTTATTGACTTCAATATGAGCTAAAAGGATGTGCAAATGCACTTCTCCAACCTGTCCAATTAATGTGACTCCCTGATGAGTGGATGGAGAGCTGGGTTGCATCAAGTCAAAATAGCCACCACAGCTATAGACTCCACTAGTGCAGGGCTCTGACTAGCATGTCCAGTCTTTGGGAGGCCAAATAAGCTTGCCATGCCTTTTTCAGGGCATGTCCTGCCAAATAGACTTAACCACCAAGTCAACAATTTTGTCAACTTGGGGTCAACCAAAGGGAAGACTTAGGAGACCAAATGAACTCCTGTAGGATTCTTTTCAGGGAGAAAGAGGGATTTCCTTTATTTTTCATAATTTCTAAAATTTTCCCAAACTTAGTTTCAACTTGCAGGGAATGGATGAGGGCTCAGCTGACTTATTCTCATCAATATTTGAGGATGGAGACTATTAAAGAAAGTCAAAATGCTTCCTTTTGCATTTAGCCTTATTCCTCTTCTCAGAGATGACTTGTTCAATAAAGAAGAACACTGATTATGTCTTTACATGAAAGTTATAGTCTTCTGGGACACACAAATCCCTCTGTCATGCACATGGGCATGGTGGACAGTGGGGACAGGAGGTGCATGACAATGGCCTGGCTGAAGTATCAAAGGAGACATGTGCAAGGAAGCCTGTCTCATCAGCACCAGGACTGATACTGGCACCAAAACCTGAGCTGTAAACATCGACTTAGTAACAGCCATTCAGACCAACTGAGGCTGAGTTCAGGGGTAAATAAAATGTCTACAAGCCAGATGCTGATGGCTTAACCCTGACTTTGATGAGGTTGGAAAACCATTTGGTTTAACAGTCAGCATAAATATCATTAGTACAAAAGGCTAAAAGACTGACCTGGAGACTGGCCTACCATATGTTTATACAGTTAATGTCAACTGAAATGAGCCTTCATGACTGGAGGTGCCTAGAAAATGAATACTGAGAAGAATCATAAACCTACTTAAACTCTGGTTCAGAGGAAATGGGGAACACATCCCGTGAATGGTCATCACTATGATAGCAATGTGTACAATACCTGACTCAAAAAATGAAAACAGCAACTTGAGCTTGTTGGAAACAAGAGATGGAGAACAGTCCCTTTCCTATGAAGCAATCCTTTTTGCCTCACTTCTATCAGAAGTCATAGAAACTTGTTGAAACCTAGTGGAGAAGATCTAGGCCTAGGAAAAACTTGATAAGAGGTGGAGGCATTGAGTTTATCAGGCTAAACACATGGAGGGAACATCAATCAATCTTGTGGGAGTATTTTATTTTACACTTGTGCTTTTTTTAATTGCCTGAAATTATTTTACCCCATACTACAAAAGAATTCTAACCAACAAACTTTCTTAACGTAACTGCAACTATCTAACCTACAACAGGTAATAACAATAACCAAATTAATGTAACTATAATCCTAAAGATTAACAACACAGTGGTTAACAAATCTATTAAACCAGACAGTTTAAGGGGAGGTAGCTCAATATGTATTATAAATAAATACATAAAATGGAATGAACTCTGTTAAATACAGATTGAACTGTGATCTGGATGAAGGATCATTAAAGAAAATGAAAATTATACCAAACAACTTTGAAAATACAGTAAAAGATTAGCAGGAGTCACTTGGAGAAGCCATTATCATTAACAAGTGGCAAAAGAAATCTGGTGATACATCATCTTGCACAGAATATAATGAGTAATGGAAATGTGTCATTGTAACTTGTGAAAATTTGGATGCTGTTGTCTACGTAATGCTAACCTAGTACTGAAGGTGATAAAAATGGAACTCTCAGTCTCACAACATGATATATACCAGCATCATGTCTGACTTGTAACTAGAATATACTATATCCCCAGAGCATTAGTTGACATAGCATTAGGCATAACATTATAACTAAAATAATATGCTGATGTATTTATCAATAAAGTCACATTTTCTTGCACAGAAGACTCACCAGTAAAGAAAATCTCAGTGTCGACAAAGGAAAAGATGTCCATACAGTTTCAGCACGGAGTGCGCATGTACATCTTTACACCTGGAATCACATTTATTAGTATTGCCGATGCACTAATATCTGAAAAATAGATGGCGCATGAAATGACAAATGCAGTGTTAATATGAAGGTGTTTGAATGTCCTTATACCTAAAAATCACACCAAAACTGAAGTATAGTAGAAAATGTCATGAACAACTGCCTTAAGAAGTTTGCTAGAAAGTACCACTAGGACACACTGCCCTGTCCTGTCCCAGACACAGATCATTGTTGAGTGAATGTTTGGCCTTCTCAAAGCCCATTTTCCCTGCTGGAATGAATCTGGGGGTACCCTTCAGTATGATCCTGCTGCTGCATGCAAGATGTTTAAGACTTATAATATTACAGTGACATATGTATAGGTTGTTTAATCAAAAATTATGGTAGATTGACCTTTTGTGCCATTGGAGATTCAGAGGGAAGCTCCAGAATCCCCCATGAGTCAGCCATTATCCTTTTACATTTTAGAATAATCTCTAACAGTATGCAAATTAGGGAAAAGATTTTACTCTCATTTTTGAAAAAAAAGTTGATCAACTGGCTTATTTTATGAAGCTTAGACATTTATTATGGGAAACCTACTGTTTGCTGGCATCCACTTGATCAACGCTCAGAGCACCATCTCTGAAACGTCACCAGCTTCTTGTAATCTCTGTTAGACTTACAAAAGTATAAAAAAGGTGAGTGTTGTATTTTTACTACTTTTTTATCATTTCCCTGTCTCCAAGTTTGTGCAGCCTTGTAGTCAGCATCTATTGCTCTATTTTTATACACACACACACACACACACACACACACACACACACACACACACACACACATATATATATATATATATATATATATATATATATATAGATGGTTCCACTTGAAACCGTCGAATTATCACATCATCGAACCTTAAAACATAGACACCAAAATGTCGCAAACTGAGATCATCGAAAACTGAACTTGAGACGTGTAACATCGAAAACACATTCCCTACATGTTAACTGTGCAAAGATGCCTAAATACAACAATCCAAGTATCAAAACATATTCGATGTTACGTGTCTCGATGATTTCAGTTTTCAATGATCTCAGTTTGCGACATTCTGGTGTCTATGTTTTAAGGTTTGATGATGTGGTAATTCAACAGTTTCAAGTGGAACCATATATATATATATATATATATATATATATATATATATATATATATATATATATGGGTCTACTTTGATTCAGTGAAAACTCATTTCACTGAATTCCAAAACACTCACACCAAATCACTGAAAGCTCAAATCACTGAAAACTCATTTCACTGAATGTAAGTACTGTTGGGCAAATAAAACATATATACCCTTTTCTCCACTGTAGTGCGACCCTGGAGTTAGTATATATAGTTACGGGGGTGTGGGGGGCATAGCCCCATCTACTTTTGGTTTTATATTGTTAGCTTTCAGTCAGTGAAATGAGATTTATTTATTTATTTATTTTACATTTGTTGACTGGTATTGTCCGACTGAGCTGAAGTGCCCTTTTTCAGCGGAGGCCCAGGGAGAAAAGCTCCAACATATTATACAATTTTCATTATGAATTAGCATTAAACAGCATTGTTACAGCATTATTACAAGGCATTAAGTAGCAATACAATGTTATACAGTGTCAATAATCAGGAGTATAGCATAACTATTTTAAGATGTATAAAAAGAAATATGTCATTAAGATGAGTATAGTTTTTGGGGTAAGTGGTTACAAAAACCCAGTTTTATCATGATGTAGCTGCATGAAGGCAAGCCAATTACAATAGAATGTTTCTCTGAGGCAATTTGCTTAACAGATTTTAGATGACAGTAGAAAGAGTAGTAAAGGAAGATTAGAGAGAGCTAGTGAGAAGAGTGAGTTAAGGGCAGACAGTAGATTAAGGTTTGGGAAGTAGGGGATGTTTAAGGAGGGAGAGTGCAGTGGCAGAACCAGTGACTTTAAAGTGCCCTTTGGTGGCTGTTTTAAATTATTTAGGATGTGTAAGGGTCCTGATTTCTAGTGAGAGCCTATTCCAGGCAATAGTGGGGTGATAGCTGTACATGTTGTGTCCAAATTTAGACTTGAGTTTGTAGATTTATAGTAGGTCTTGTTTAGAGCTTCGGAGAAGTCTGGAGGGAGAATAATGGGAGATGAGAGGGGATAGTGCTGGGCAGTAGGAAGGCTGGTATAGGATAGAATGGATGATCTGGAGCTGAGAGAGAAGAAGTTGGTGAGGTAATTCAAGCCAGTTTAGGTGTTTTAGAGAGAGATAGTGATGGGATTTGTAGGTTTGTTGGGCAGCAGATCTAGCTACCTTGTTGTAGGTAGATTCAAGTTTGGTCAGGAGTGCTGAGTTAAGATTTATAAGAATTTGAGAATTGTACATTAGACTGGGTAGAAGAAACTGTGGTGGTGGTGCTGTGGTAGCATTGTCACCTCACAGTAAGACGTTGTCCTGTTCGATTCTCAGCTAAAGCGTCTTCTGTGTGGAGACATGCGTGAATGGGCGTACCTTCGTTGAAGGTTGTACGTCAGGGCTGGCAACTCGGCACGTAAAAATCTACTGCCAATCATTAGCAGACCAGAGTTCCGCTGTGGCGACCCCTAACCAGGAAAAGCCAAAAGACACAACAACAACAACAACATTAGACTGGGTAGAACGTAGGTAAGAGAGCGAGTAATCTTGGCTTCAGAGGTAAGGAATTTAGTGGGGAAAAGGGATTATATGTTTTATTTGCCCAACAGTACTTGCATTCAGTGAAATGTGATTCAGTGAAATGAGTTTTCAGTGATTTGAGCTTTCAGCAATTTTTTTGGGGGTGAATTGAAATTTAGTGAAATGGGTTCCAGTAAATCAACGTAGACCCATATATATATATATATATATATATATATATATATATATATATATATATATATATATATATATATATATATATATATATATATATATATATATATATATATATATATATATATATATATATATATATATATATATATATATATATATATATATATATATATATATATATATATACACATAGATAGATATAGATATATAGATACTATATGTATGTATGTATAGCTCAGGATATTTTGAGTTTTGCAGCCTTGAGAGTGCTGCTGTGTTGAGTTGTGACCTTTCAAGGTTTTAGATATTTTCGGATGGAATAACAATGAATTAATTGACTCATAGGATATATGTAAATGACCCTTAAGAGTATACCACTGATTTAGCTATATGGCTTTTGAATACCCATGACTTTTCACTTTCATTTTTAAGTCTCTGCTGGCACATTTAGGCCAAAAATGTCAAACCCTACCAACCACAAACATGCCATTTTCTAATATATGGAAGTAGAGACACACAAACACACACACACACACACACACACACACACACACACACACACACACACACACACACACACACACACACACACATATTACATCATCCATGTGTACTACAGTACTAAGTTTTCACACATTGGACAAGTCAGTAAAAATGAAATGGGTTGTGGTTGTTGAAAAAAGGGGGGATATTGTTGCCATCTCAAATAAGAAATGTCTTTGCTGTATTTATTATACATTACAGTTCAGTGAGAAGGTTTCATTATAATGATGCTAATACTTATGTTCATACCTCTCAGCCTCTTAGACCAAATAATATGGACAAAACCTAAAATAATCAGGGAACAAGCCCTAAACATAGGGACAGATAAACATTGCCAGAATAACAGGATTTGTTTTAGCATGGATTTTCTTAAGAATATGAAGTCTAAAACTCAAATCTATGTCCTTGTTTAGTGACTTCAATCATCACTGGTTTGCCAGTCAACCACAAATTTATGAGGGACAGACTAAAAATATGAGGCAAAATCTGGACATTCTGCAAAAAATCTAGACAGTTGCGAGGTATGATTGTGTTGTGTTAATGGTTTTATAAAGTTTAATCCATTATGTATTATTACTAATTAGCAAACTTCAAGTTGTATTTTAAAATGTATTAGCATTTTGTTGTACCTCCATGTAAACAGCTATTGGTAATGTATTTGGGGATTGCCAGAAGTTTCCTTAACTTCAGCAATGGCTGCCTACAGACAGATAGGCACCACATCCAGCTTTAGAATGTTCATTAACTTTGCACTGATGCAAAGTGAAATGGTTTAAGCCATGCTTGATACCATATATAAATGATAATGAATATATCATTGCAGTACCATAGAAGTATTGCCAATGATACAGGCACACATAAATAGTTGACAATTAATGACAAAAATTCTTTGCACCTTAGAATGACATTTGATTGTTTGAACACCTGCAGGACCATGGTCATTCTGAAACAGACTACATGTTTACTTTGCCACGGTAGCAAATCTTACAGAAATAGATACATCAATACATCAGTTACTTTTCTCCCAGCATGGACATTATGATGCCTTTGATTGTATCAACTTAGAATATTAGTACTTCTTGCTAAAACGTTCTTAAAGTTGAGCACTATACTTTACTTGGAGCAAAGGTATACGACACTGTAGTTTTCCTGTATGGATACCTTCTCCACTTTACTGTCATAGTTTTACAACTGCTTCACCATGGCTCACTCATACATTTGCAGAGTAACTTGCAGCATTTCCTCAGAACAAGACAATGGAATGTTGTAGAAAATAAAAGATGAAGGGGATGGGATGTTTGGTCATACCCGAAGCTTTGCTAATAAAGGCAATAGAAATAGGAAATATATTGCTTTTAGCCAGAATGCACACACCTGTTGGATGAGTATGCAACTTTCTTTTTCTATTAGTGTTTATCATATCGCAACAGCCTCAGAGGAGATTGTTTATGATTGGAGCAGCACCGCTGGAGAGTGGCCTGGCAGGTGCAATGGCCATGGCAATTGCTCAAGAAAATAAAATAGAAAATAACAGGAGAAACAAAAGAGAAATGTACATAACATTAAAACATGATATCAGTGATTAATGATGTAGCACTTTTCAGGCCGTCAGTAAGCTGTCAGTATATATCATCATTTATTATACTGAACCAGTGAAGTGGAAGAAAATATACTGTGCCAGTAATGAGCACTTTGTTAGTGAAAGCATTACCTGTCACTGAAAGTTACCAGTATTTACTGCTGTATTATTTCACTGCAGATTGTCCGTATGTCATTTCAGAACTTAAAGCAGTTATTCATTCATATACACAAGAAGTAGTAATACCAAAGTACTTGTCAGATTTCGTTCATTCCATTAGTAATGACACTTTGATTCAATAATGAATTGCTTAATTTTCTTCTATTAAAACAAAATGAAAACATTTGCTTCTTAGCACTTTGCTATCTCTCCCTCACTCTATTTATTTATTTATTTTTCTGCAGGTCCAGTAGCACTCAAAACACCTTGGCTGTGAGCCTCTCAGGTGAAGAAAAGCTCACCATCTCACCCTGCACACTCAGGCATGTCTTTACAGGCTCAAAGTGATGGCACCGCTGCTGTGCCCCCCCCCCCCCCCCATTGTGTGGCAGACTGCTAAGGCATTACTGTGAGCTTCAGGATGAGGTTGAGGCTATGCTTGTGAGGGCCTTGAGTGGGCATTTGTACCCATTTCAATATCAATCTTGGTACTTACGTATTATTGCAACCACATTTCCAGGTGGAAAAACAACTTTTTTCCGAGCCGTACTCCTGCCGGAAAATATAGTCCAGAAAATATATCCAAGAAAAGTACAAATGTAGAAAGATGTGGTATAAAAGTCTACTGAAAGAAATGATTACAGCATGTCTGATAGTCTTGTACCTTTACATCACATTACTGCTTTTCTGAACCTGTGTTCAGCAGAATCGGACAAACTTTGCTTGTAATGAACATAACTGGTCCTGAGTGTACTGACTTGCCTGGAATAATTGTAAGGGCCAAAAGTATTTCCAAATCACTGCAGCTACAGAGTTTCTGTGAAAAACGCTATGTGACACGGCATTATAACTCTGACAGAAGTGGCCATGGGCAAGCATGTAATGCAAATTGTTTATGTACTGCAACAGCACCGTATCAGAAAAAAGGTAGAATTTCCGAAAACCTTGACTGCCGCTAAAATGGGTCTGCTGCTGTTTCAGGAAACCAAAAAATCCACATTTTATGTACATAACTCTGCATCATACTTTTGACTGTTAAGAGAAGATCGATGTTCTACAACATCAAACAATAAAGTAGAACAAATTAAAAAAGATAAAAAGTCTTCTTGTAAATTTTTGCAAGGGGCAAGCCCCCCTGCACCCCCACACTTCCTGCTACTTAAATATACCAACTCTGAGATTGCACCACTGTGAAAGGAATGGTAAATTTCCCATTCAGTGCTGTACGGTACCATTCTTTTCACTGTAGTGTGATCTCGGTGTTGGTGCGTTTAAGTAGCAGGGGGTGTGAGGGGTGCAGGGGGGCTTGCCCCCTGCAAAAACATGAAATAAGAAGCTTTCATGTTTTAGTTTTTTCTTTTTTTTTTTTTGAGTTTGATATTGCAGAACTTAGATTCTCTGGTCCTCGATGATCAGAGGTTTGATGTTCTACAATTTCGATACTCTGAAGGGGAGAAGGGGACCCATATATATGTTGACTCGTACTGAAGGGATTATAGAGTACATGTACTGCAAATCTTATGTTTGCCCATTAAAAGGTGTAGCATCCCCTCTGGGTTCCAATATCACTGTAACACAGTTACACAGAAAACAAATTAGCAAAAGCACATATAATCTAGCAGATGTTTCACATTTAAATTTATCACATAGCACTGACAAGACATGCAGCAATGTACATAGAAGATTAGAATAGTTCAGCACTGACCTATTTTTGTAATCATGATTTGTAGGTTAGCAAGTCCTTCCACGCACTCAGATATTGTAATTACAACACTGAGATTCAGCAGTGATGACAATAGAGATTGACATGTTTTATAATCCCCATCATCGTACATGTGCAATACTGGATTAATGATACTAATGTTTGGGGGGATCTATGAGTATTCTCACCTACAAAGCCTGACTATAGTTTTACACTACACGTAAAATACTTTCTATTCACACTATAATCTCTCTTCACCACCAGGCTTTAGAATTTTTTTTCTGACTGTTCAATACTTTCAGCTACCCTTTTTTTACAATTTTAACAATTTCTTAGTAAAATGTAAGCTGATATAGTTTGTGTACCTGTGTGTGTGTGTATAATAAAAGATAAATTCATTGTGGGAAAAAAAACATTAGTTAAATCATCCAACATGCCACTTAACTGGAAAATGAATTGGAGAAAACAGAGACATCCCTGAAAAATAGTTAAAAACAGATAAACTAACACACAACTCATAATGTATTAATCTGCATTAGAATCATATCTATGTGAGAAAGTTGTTTCAATTAAAACATATTAACAATAATGATCACTTCATTGTTATTGTTGTAAAATCTAGGGACTACCAAGGGAATAAGATGCCAGCTTAGAATGTGTTGCTCTTCTAATTGCAACTCACAGCACCTGAGCAATAACTACACACCACAACTCTAACCAGTAGCAGAATTTGCCGCTACCTTCTTCTTCACTGAAACAATTGTAATTAAAACAAACAAAAGAAAAACTCTTAAAAAGCTTGAGACCCTAATCCACTAGTTTCTGTTCCTTTCATCATGCTTTCCTTACTAACTCCACTGACTATATTGCAAAACCTCTCGGCCATGTCTTTCATCTCTCATTCACATCAGAGATTATTCACCAGACCTCAGATACTCCATTATTATCCACTTTCCTAAAATAACGTCTCTCAAGGACTGCAATGACTAACAGCCCATCTCCAACCTAACTCTCATTGCAAAATTATTTTTATAAAACCTCCTGTATAATGAAATATTTCAATGAATCAATAGTTATGGTCAACTTTCTGACTGGTAGCATAGCTTTTGCAATCTTTCAACAGCACAACAGCTCTCCTGACAGCCATAAACATTATTTACTACAATTTGAATGAGTAATACCTAAATGCAGGAGTGTTTGTTGACATGACATGTACCCTTGAATCTGTAGACCATAAGATATTACTCTACAAACTCAAAAGGTAAAAGTCCAGGGACAACAGCATTAGTTGCTTTAAGAACTACCTGCCGGACAGATTCTTTCATATCACCTACAAAAAGCATTTCTCATCACTTCTCATCTCTTTGTACCATTAGCTTAGGAGTTATTCAGGGCTCAGTGCTAGGTCCTGTCCTCGTCTCCTTCTTCATTAATGACTTAGCTGATGATCTACCTACATTATTTGAACTAATTCTTTATGCAGATGACACCTTACAAGTACATCCGGAAGAGAATAAGTTCCACTCTGATTCTAAACTCTATTTCAAGCACATTTTGCTAAATTATAGCAATGGTCCCCAAATATTAAATTACTCATTAATCTTAAAAAAAATGTAATACTATCTGCCTCTCCACATAAGGTAGCAAACGTACCACCCATCCTGCTTAAACACGTGTAAAATAACACTATTATTTTTGTGTCCAAATGCAAATGCTTAGGCATAACTATTCACCATCCACTCCCATTTACAGCCCATATAGACAACAACACTAGTAAAGTCCTCTCACAAATCACACTTTGTTATGGGATTTCACATCTTTTATCTCCAAAAGCCAGAACATCCTTGCAAAGAAAGTACCCCCCCCCAAAAAAAAAAAGCTACTACTGCCTTCCCCTGCTAACTCTACAACATTCAGAGTATAAACTGTACAGCACAGGATTTTCATATTTGCACTACTAGCAGACCACCATACCCACCATTGTTACTTACTAAATGTCCTCTGCTCCGTATTTGATAGGGCTTCTTTCCTCATAAGTTGCCTTCTCTTAGTACTCAAGACTAAGATATTGCCCACCCATAAGATCTAAATTACCTTTCAAGGAACAAACTTACAAAAACTGAAAAAGCATTCTTACATATAGGATCTTCTGTCTGGAACCACCTACCCAAAGAAATGAGAATTCTGTCTTCCTTACAAGACTTCATAAAACGCTATATACGCACCTCATCAATGAAAGCAAATATAATTGTTTTAGGGATAATGGGTAACATGATAATTATGTCTGGCAACTGGTTTCAATCCCTGAGCAGCAAAATATTTATTTATTTATTTATTTATTCAGTTTGGTAACTGGAGTAGAGCACTGATCCAAATGGACCTATTTCAGTCTCAGCCCAGACAAATATAAATGACATTAGACAAGCAAGTTAGCAAGAAGTATTAGGAATATTAAGCTATGTGCAAAAAGTTGTGTGATGACAGCAATCAATAATAGTAATAATAATAATAAAGCACACAGTACAAGAGACAATGGTTAAAGTAAGAGAGGAAGAAGAACAGAGTGAAATAGTGAAAGTACAGAGCGAACACAAAGTATAAAAGATAAAATTAATTATATACAATACATGCAATGTGGGTACATAATGTACATAGAGCTCATACTAATTATCTAACTGTATTGCACTATAATTTATCATTCATAATAAGTGCATGTTGTCAGTTGCAAATGTATAATATTTTTAACCCTTTTAATATCAATTATTGTATATGTAAATCTTCTATCTGTGTTTCTCTCTTTGTATATATATATATATATATATATATATATATATATATATAAAATTTGTATATATATCACCCCTCAATGTGGGGGGCTGTGACCCCCACACCCCCCTTACTATATATACTAACTCCAGGATCACACTACAGTGGGGAACAGGGCATATATGCTTCTACGAAATTAGTTTCAGTGAAATGAGTTTTCAGTAAAGTGAGCTTTCAGTGAATTGTGCTCAGGCCGCTGAGTTTCAGTGAAATGAGCATTCAACGAAATGAGTTTCAGTGAAATGAGTCTTCAGTTAAATGAAGTAGATCCATATATATATATATATATATATATATATATATATATATATATATATATATATATATATATATATAGGTTTACTATCAAAATAGTGACGTTGAGATGTTCGCACATGAAAATCCAAAACACAGATGTTTGAATGTTCATCTGCTTGAACATCTCTATGTTCAAATGTTTATATTAGCGAATGCACTGTACATTCGCTAATATAAATTTGAAGAAATGTACAGAGACCGCAGTACAGTGCGGTTTGGAAAATTCATCCCTTACCTCACTGTAGTGCAATCTCGCAGTTGGAATATATAGTTAGCGGGAGGTGTGGGGAGCGCAGCTCCTATACTGACATCATGTGATATGTTCAGAAACAATGTTGAATCTGCTGAATTTGATCAACGGATTCGACATTGTGTCTTGTTCATTTTTTTAATTTTTGCGGTTTACTTTCGATATGTTGAACAAAATTTATTTTGCCATTTGACATATTGATAGTAAACCTATATATATATATATATATATATATATATATATATATATATATATATATATATATATATAAATATATGCAAATCAGTATGCTATTAGATCTTTTGGGCCTTAGCTAAAAAGGGCCTACTGACCATCCTTCCCACTCCTTAAACTAATATTAAATAAATAAATTATGCTTAGATGCCATCAAATTAGGAACATGTATATGTTTGAACAAGATAATCTGGATACCTTAACTGAAAAGATTAAAAAGGGTTCAGGCTCCTAGGCAGTGAGATATGTCCCTGCAGTACATTTGGTTGGGGCACATGCCTGAAGTGACATTCAGCTGCACAGACATAAGGCTGCTGCAGATCCCACATCAGCACCATGCCCACATTTTCAGTAATAAAGTGTACAGGGGGGAAAATACTGTCCATTTCCCCCAAAGGATCAAAAGACAGCAGGTAGTATGTCAAGCATCAACAGCAGGTTGGCCAGTTGGCATGTCAGTGACAGCAAAATGTGATGCTCAATGGACAGTGCTTCTATTAGTGTTGCTGGTGGATGATTACCCCCTTCACAATGTCTAGTGAACATTACCTAAAACACAAATTGGAGCATGTGTGTGACTACAGTAACATACAGTATGTCACTCACAGCATAAGTGGATAGTTTTGTTATACTTCAGAATCACAGGATCTTTAAACCCAGCTGATACCCATGTTGTGCTAACAACGTCAATAAAAAGGATGAAACCTTGCATATCTACAGCTAATGGGGTTTAGCTTTATTGGCCTGAATGTAACCATAAATACTTAAAAAGTGAAAAAGTCATGGACATTCAGAAGCCATGTAGCTGAAACACTAGATGTCCTTAAGGGGTCATTTGTATGTACCCTATGGGCTTCCATCACACTTTTAAAACTCTAGCTTGTGTCACTTTTAAAACTCTAGCTTGTGTGGGTCTTTCTTGCAGTTTATATATATGTGTATCTAGACATATAGATAGATACAGATATACAGAAATACATACACAAAACATTTCCATATTTCTTTCTGCCTTCATGCCATCTTCTTTTGACTGTCATCCACCTTTCTCCATTCCTTTCTAAACCCTGAGTTGCCCTTCTACCTTTCTGCCCTACTCCTTGGGGTGTCAGTCTATTTTCACATGGCCCAAGACTTCAGATGGCTCTCGCTCCCTTTCTGCCATGGAGCTTGCAATCTCCCAGTTTGCTCCTGGCAGATCTGGAGCCCCTATTTCTATAAGTCTTTTCCTCCAAATACATTCCTTTCTACTCTCCCACACTCTCATCTTCCTTTCATCAATACTCCTCTGTTTTGTCTACTTTATCTGGATGACTGACCCAGGAAATAACCCTGGCTGATCTGTCATCCTTTTAATGGGGTGGGCTTCTTCTCCTCCTCTATGACCCTTGTACCCTACACCCTATTTATCTAGATTGATACTCCTCAACAACATATACACAGGCAGCTAGGCAGCTCCATGTCCTGCCCTCTGTTGTCACTGACCTTATATTGTTGTGGTTCTAGTAATGCCCACTGGCAGCTTTTCTCCAGCATCATATCTTCCTCTCCAGGCTCCCTGATTTGCATAGTCATGCTACCCCACCATGCTTAGAGTTGCCACCTATGGTTTTTTTTTTTGTATATCTTTTCCTGTATCTACTATCTGAGTACTTTATCTCTTCTTCTGTTTTTGCCTCTGTGACACCCCAACCATTTTTACATCTTTCTTTAAAGGTATGACCAGTCAGGTGTACTGGTCTAGCCAAACTCTGAGGAAAGCACTTTTTTTATAATATAAAGTGGACCCTGTCCCTAACACGTTCACTGTTCTGCCAGGTCACCACCACCCTCCCACCAGTCCCAAACATTCCTCCCTTATGCACTGCCACAAACTGTCATTATACTGTTAAATCCTCTATTAATGCAGGCAATGGGGTTGGGGATTTGCATAATGGTTAAGGTGTTTATCTTAAAAACACAAGGTGTAGAGTTTGATTCTGACATGGGGTAAATGACTAGGCTTAAAATGGCCCATAACCTATAAACCTATCATTCCACAAAATATAAATGAATAAATGCATTTTGAGAATGCTACCTGTGACCCCTACATAAAAGTGTCTACATGTCTTCATTGAGAATTCACTCAAGTGTATTATCATTTGTGCAATCAATGTTATTGAAGTCTATGTATTTGAATATTTCTTATACTAATTAACTATCTAGGAAAGTCAGTTTATGCAATGTCTGTTAGTAGTATATATATACATATATATATATATATATATATATATATATATATATATATATATATATATATATATATATATTTGTGATTGCAGAACATCACTGTAGTGTTTCTTATGCCTGTATAAACATTATACTATTTCATCTGTTTTTTGCCTGGGTTATATTGCAAATTGTGAGACAACTAATCCCCTTACTTAGTTAACAAGCAATGAATAACTAATTAAATATATATCCTGACATCTTTCTGGCAACTTCATGGCCATGTTGGCTAGTACCTTGGCTCTGTTCCTCTCAGAGATCATCAGTGCCTGTGTGTATATCAAAATACATCTACCTCTCCTTTTTCTTGACCAGCTTGGTCATCTCCAATGCATTACTAAGTTAAAATCACAGAATTGATTTGTCTACATTCTGGCTCTCCTGTCTCCTTGTGAATGCTCTTAATCCCTTTAGCGATCAAGTCTGCCATCACCTACGTCCTCAGTGGCTCTTCTCTCCTACACTTCCTGTCCCGCTACATTTCCTGTCCCATACCAGTGTCTTTCTATGCGGAACATTTTCTCTTCCATTTCTACCACTCAGAGCTCTCCTCCTTCCCTGTGCTACACTTGATCCTGTCCATACCCTTCCTACAAGCTCACGTTTGACTGTTCAGCCTCTTTCACCCTGTCTTTCCATTCTGTCTTACTGTCCTTTCCTCTTCCCTCCTGCTTTCCCTCTGGTGTTGGCTCCTGAATGTCCATTTCTGTCTCCATCTCTTTTCCCCTCTTTATCACTAGCTATTGCTGTTTACGTCTGTTGTTTTACACTGGTTTCCTTTTCATTGGCCTTTTTTATTACTGCTTTTCTCACTTCCTCAGTTCATCTTATTCTATGCCATAACACCTGCCTGCACTCCTGTGACAAAGTTCTCATTATTGTCTTGTTCGTTGCCCCCTTCAACCTTTTTTCTTCTCACCCTGTCTACCTGCTTCCTGCAGCCCCCTTTTTTCTACTCCTACTCTAGTCTTTCTCACCCAAATAACCAGTTCACTATCATTTCTGATGAGCATGTTGTCCCCTGAAGCTCTACCATTCTCTTGCAAAGCCCGTATTCTCTGCCACCCTAAAGGTCCCTGAGCCAAAGCACTGCCCTACATGCTGAGGACATCACACATTCAAAGCACTGCCCTACATGCTGATGACATCATGCATTCAAAGCACTGCCCTACATGCTGATGACATCACACATTCAAAGCACTGCCCTACATGCTGATGACATCACATATTCAAAGCACTGCCCTACATGCTGATGACATCACACATTACTTTTCCCAGACTCCTTGTGTTGCTTGTCTTGCTCCTTTCATGCTGGACCATTCATAGTTATGGTTCCGCTCCTTAGTGCAAAAAAAAAATTAATTAAATCAATTGGTTTTGGCGTTAAGTACTCATGATTATACCAACTGGTCTATCTTTTGAATTAGATAGCAATACTTCTCTCTCTCCCTATATCTTATTTCAAATATTTTTGAGGAGGAGTCATAATTTTCACGCTGAAGACCTCCTTAGGTCAGTATTTATTGGTAGCCTACCTAATTAGTACATATTCGTCTGTTTACTGACACATTTTTAGCATACCCATCTCCAAGGGTGCTCCAGTAACTGTCAGTGACTCAGATTCAGAGCTGTTAATAGCATTTATCATGTTGCTCTCCACTAACCCGTGTCCCTTGATTAAAACCTGTTTGTTGTTCATTCCCTGCAGAGATTCTCCTATATGAGTGATTTCTGGAGGTTTCATAACCCTTACTGTGCCCTAACACTGAAAGCCTGCTTTCTTTAGGTTTTGTTGGGTGCCTACTTCCAGAGGGTCTCCTTTTACTTTTTTGTCTGCTGCCACTCAGCTTATTTCTTACCGCAGCCTACTTTTAGGGCCACTCCTCCCCTTCCTACTGTAAATAACACAAATGCTGGCTGCTCATTAATAATCTTTCATTAATTACTATTGCATACTCTACCCTTTGCTCCTTACAAAGCTTTCTCTTCTCTGGGTTCATCTGAACCAGTAGCCGCAGTTGCTCTTTGTGAAGCATTCATATCAGCTAGTAAGACTTCAGGGTTACAGACTTTAGTGTGTAAACTACATTGCCATGATATGATCCTTTACTTTGGTAATATGCCACACTGAACCATTCAGTGCTAAACCAAGCATTTTCAGTTTTTGTTCCTCTACAGGAGAAAAATGGGGAAAAAGGCTGTTGTTTACTTTGGGTGCACTTAGACAACTCGGGTACTACACAGAATGGACAAAAGACATTCAAAAATGTTATCAGTTGTTTATCTCCTTCATTAAGGTAAGTGAGAACTTCTAGTTAAAAACATTAAAATGGCTGTTAAGGCAAGACTTTGACAGAGGTTATTAAAGATCACTTCACTACAGCATTTATTTTCATCATATATATACTTGTGTAGGAAAACTAGGAGACTGCAGTATGAGACACCAGTACATGTTACAGAAATATTTCATTGTACAATAACAAGAACAGATTTATATTCTGAAGGACAGTGCTAGAACATGCTCTGTCATAACATACGCTCAAATGTCTTATTAGGAATAATAGACTACAAAACAATTCTTCAGTATTTTGCAACCCTCCTTGAAAGAAAATTTAATAAGAACATATTGTACTAAACAGGGAGAGAAACAGATGGAGAATACTGTTGTATTTCAGTTAACTCACACTATTCATCTGCAGTGTTATCCCATTCAGACCTACTCAAATTTATGTACATTTTTCTTCTAAGTTTCTTCTTGTTGAGTGGTATTATTAATATACTGCTAAGAGTTTCTGATTAGAAATAAATAATGATAGGACATAATGATGGCTTAATAGATTGGTGCACACTATAGCATACAATTTAGTGAGAACCACACTAACTTGGAGGGGTATTAGTACCTCTCAAAAACATTCTGAAAACTCAGTGACAAATGTAAGATGAATGCCCATTTGATATTCTGCTGTAATTGTTTCTCTCTCTCAGAAAGCTACATCTGTGAGGCAGACACGTACATAGAGAGGTGCAGGTAGCTAACCTGGTGCTCACTAATGTGTACAAGTGAAGCAGAAGGAAGGGTGCACACATTTCACTTACATAGCTACTGAATGGCGGTGTTAACATCATTAGATAGTGGGTTAAGGGAATGTTTCCCTTTTAACTCTGTTGTGTGATCTCATATTTAGTATATCTATACTAGTGGACATCTAGGTGTGCAGGGAGCTTCCCCACTGCAAAAGCTCTTTTTTTGTATGATGTACTTTCTTTTCTAACATTGAATGTTGAATGGTTTGCATCCCGATATATGGAATCTTGATTCTAATTTAAAATGATGATTTAATATAGACTGCGTGTCAGGTTCATACTAGACTAACTGCCCTTGTGAGCCATTTTAAGCCTAGACAATTATCCCTTGTGAGACTCAAACGCTGCACCTTGTGCTTGTAAGGCAAGCACCTTAACCATTAGGCCACCCTCCCAATGGAATAGTGTGGTTAATAAAAACAGATGTCCCATAGCCATGGCCAATGCCACAAGCATACCTCTCAACTGTCCAGATTTTCGCAGAATGTCCAGATTTTTGACTCATATTTTTAGTCTGTTTCTCACAAAATTGTGGCTTTCTGGAAAATCAATGGAAAATCATTGAGAAATGTCAGAAAATAATGGCAGATAACTGAATTTAATACTTCACATCCTTCATAAAATTCATGCTAATGCAACTCTTGTTATTCTATCAACTTTTTAAGTTTGTAAAAGCAATATTTAAAAAGTGTCCCTATTTTTGGGCCTTTGTACCCCTATTATTTGTGACTTTGTCCAGAGTTCTTGCTCTAAGAGATTGAGAGGTATGGCCACAAGGCATGTATTAGTATGCATACATGCACAAAAGAATTGTTAATAATGACTCATAACAAATTCTAGACTTCATACCTAGGAAAGTACATTACTCTAGATATGTATTGCATACAGAAATTCATTTAAGTGATTGAAGTACTGCAAGATAGACCGAACATTTAAAACATCAAAACTTAACAGATCAAATGAGGCAGAAACTGTCCTGTTTGGCTCTGATAACCCTACGACTAACTCTGGCCATATTTTATCAGAACAGTACTAGTGTTACTGGAAGGGTTTTAATAAGGTTGAGTTTAGGGTTGGGTTAAGGGGCAGGGTTAGGATTAGCAGTATTAGTAAGGTGGACTAGGGGGCTTCACCCCTCTGCTCTACCTTACTAATACCTGCAAACTCTAACCTTAACCCTGCCTCTAACCCCAACCCTACATTCACCTAACAAACCCTTCCCATTTACTAGCACTGCACATGACATCTCAGACACAAAACACATCCAAAACGTACACACTCACATGATACAACTATTACCTAACTCCTACCCTAAACTTAAAATTCACCCTCAAAAAAACTCTCATACACTATCCCCTTACCTAACCCTAACCCTAACCCATATGCACTTGTACTCACAAACACAAATCCTCACCCCCTAATCTCCGCAGACACACATTTCCCTTAAAAATCTGTGCATTTTATATTATGCATGTTTGACATTCAGATCACACACAGCAAGTGTTTGACATTGCATATGTTCAACCTTTTAAATGTAACCCTATATATGATATGCTCATCACAGAATAATCTGTTTAGATCGTTGCCCATGAAGGTATCGACATCCCTTCTCCCCTTTCTTCCACAGAAGCTCCATCCACTACCATAATGTGTTTCTGACCAGCCAGGAAGGATACTGTAATCTATACATTATTGTATTGTAACCTCATTACACTGCTCTCTTAATACCTGAAGAAACTATTCACTTGATTCTATAACATTCTGAGTTTACTGTTTATCTTGTTTCTTTACTCTCCTGCTTTCTCTCCTCCCATCTTAACTACACCTGCAACCATATTTTTTTTCTGAATACTGGATTTTTTTTTTACTCAGATTGATAATTTTCTCCTCAAGTTCCAGCTTTCTGTAAACTTACACATATTTTTAATTTCATGGCCTACTTCAATTTCAGACATAACCCATATTTTACTCAACACCCTGGACTCTTCCTTTTCGACTAGTCACTAGTAACATTTCTCACTCTCATATTACACACTGTCATATACAAAGAATGCTCAGAATAACTTTTTTAAGTGATGGTATTTCCAAAAAGGCACCTTCCTGCATCTTTTAATTTGTGAAAAAAGTCTTATTTTTTACCAGCTTGTGCTGTAATTGGTCATTTCTGAGCAGTACATGGCCCTGGAAAACAAATATGAATAAATAACTAAATAAATAAACACATCATTGTGGTTTTAAATGTGTATGTTTTCTTAATGTTTCCTAGGCTTTGGTGGTCACTAATGTCAGAACACTCAAACCTTCTGAGCTTTCTGTTCTGCGTTAGACATGCACTGTAACCATGTCTGCTCATAGTTTGCCTGAAAATCATTTATGCCCACTAAACTTCCCAGTCTGTGAGGTGCCACTCGTATGACCTGCAGCTGTGGAAAAACTAGCCTTCATTCAACACAGATCACTCACTGGACTTGTCATTGTTTTCCATTTGTGCAAGCCTTTCAGTACAGTTTTCTGAAATAGGGCCTCAAACTGCATTAATTAACCTAGGCACCTCTGACATTTGAATGACTTTGCGGATCATATCTTTTGTCTCCTTCAGGTCCAAAGAATTCAGGCAGCATCAGTCTCATTTCAGAAGTGTTAGCACTGGAGTGGACATTTATAGTTGTGACAAGAATTCCCAAGACATTTGGTCAAACTTAACCAGTGTACATGAGCAACACTGCAGCTTTTATTCCATTTTGTTTGATTTTAGCAGTTATGACCATATCTTATTGTTGAGATCTGCCTGGTCTAATCTTACAAAATTAGGGCTCCTTGGATTTTGGTCATTGTTTTCAGTGCAGTGAATGTTTCTGCAGAGGTGCTGTCACCTGCTTTATTTAATGGTCTTTAGTATACTGTTCCTCACTATGTAGCACATACCTTCATTCCTACGTAGTGGTGTTCTTTCTTCCTAATTTTTACAGGAAGTTACATCATCGAGATAAAGGATGCAGCAACTTCCACTACCTCTTGTTTGTCTTTCAACAAGTGGACATTTCTCAGGGCTGTCTTCTAGGTTACATAAAGTGATAGGCTGGTACAGCAACCACTCCAGTTATCACTTTTCATCATTTGTTTGTTTATTTGTTATTATTTAATTGGGTTTTTGTTATCTGAGTTAACCTCTTTGGACAAAATGCATTGTGACCTGGGAGAAAATCTTCCAGAATGCAGATGTAGTACACAAAATTACTGCAATATGGAAACAGTATAATATATCAAGGTATATTTCAGTGCATTAAAGCATATTAGTACAGCTGATTTTTACAAAAAGATTGCATATTATTACAGATGAAATGATGTCTGTTTACAAAGATTCCATTTAGAGTGCATAGAAGAAATATATCTGGAGTGTGAAAACAAATATGTAACTATTCATAGTGTGATACAAGAGGCCACTGATGACTTCTTTCGGCTTTATCCCGGTTAGGGGTCGCCACAGCGGATCACCTGTCCACACATTGAATGGCAGTGGAGTTTTATGGTGTCGAGTTGCCAGCCCAGCGCCCAACCTTCCACAGAAGGCACACTCACACGCACACCTAGGGTCAATTTAGAGTGTCCAATCCACCTGCAGCATGTCTTTGGGATGTGGGAGGAAACTGGAGCACCTGGAGGAAACCCACGCGACCACAGGGAGGACATGCAGACTCCGCACAGAAGGCACCCCAGCCGAGGATCGAACCGGAGAACCTCTTGCTGTGAGGTGGCAATGCTAACCACTGCACCACCGTGGCCACCCACAAGAGGCCACTGATGACACACTGTTAAAATTCAGAGAATGCATACAGTATAAAATCAAATAAATGGTTAATACCACAAATCAGGTGCAAAAAATAAAATAATAATACAAATTAAAGAAAAACAATCTACTTAAATCCAAACCACTCAATACTTTTTAATAAGACACAAATGTTTTCATAATTCATTTGCTTCAGTCTTAAAAAAGAACGTAACAAATATTTTTTTATTTAAACTCACAAAGCATCTGCTAAAAGTGATCACATAGTCACTCAGAAAAGCACAGGATATATAAACAAGGATCTGGCCATAAATAAACTATTAAATAAGAAACTATTTGTCAGTAGAATAAGTTCTAGGCTTACCACTGATGTCAGCAGGCAGATAAGTTCCAAACCTAGCCTACTACCTGGCTTCCACACCAGTAAATCAATTAGAGTCATGAGTGGTGAGGTACTACAAACCTATAAAAGGTACCCCTCATTTCACAGAATCAGTGTGATTTGCAAAAGCATTAAACTTTTGTGGTATTTAACTGCTAACGAATGCTGTAAATTTTGTTATGATTTTTAAATAGTATTACCTATATAACATGAACTGTGAGATCAGATAGCATAGCAATATGAACATATGAGTCTTCCAATCAACTAAAACATTAGGAAAATAACTTTTATTACTCCATCATTTCAATTCAAAACACAAAGAACACCCATCAGCTGTATACTTACACCAAAAAAGTCCAAACCCCCAAAAATATTAAAATGGAAGGGAAACAGGAACATAAACAAATTAAAAACAATTTGGATAAAGAGACTGTATGAGTCCACCACCCATCATGCCACTTGTTCCCAAAACCCACCATGCCAGATATTTCACTAATTTCATACTGATACAGACAGACAGACAGTTTATACCACACATGGAGTGCTACAGCTCTCTGGCTTTATTTAAAAAAATATTTTTTGTACTTTTAAACTGTAGCAGTAGTTTGGACCACTGTGGCCCTCAGGTTTGACTACAAAAGGCTTGTATTGTACTAAAGACCAATTGGAAACTGGGATGATGGCAGTATTAGGGTACCCCCTAATACTTTGCACCCAAGCCAGTTGCCCCCTTCATCCCACCCTAGCTACACTATTGCTTCTTTGCATTTATTACAAGCCCATTTCTTATCCAACATCGATTTGTATACTTTAGCCATAGTAATATGGCATCACATAGTGAGCAAACAACAACACTCAGCTTGCAGTCCTCAGCAAATTTAGTGAGCAATTTGTCTGGGTTAGTGGTTTGGAGATTCAAGAAGGAGATGCTGAAGAGAAGGCGTTCCATTACTGTGCTAAAAAGAATGTTACTAATCACCTTCTTGCTTTCTGAGGTTGAACCTTCTACTTTAACTTTGTAGGTTCTATCTCTGAGCCAGTTCACTATCCATATTACAACATAATGTTCAATATTTAAGCCTTTAAATTTATTTACAGTCCCCACATATGGAATAATATCCAAGGTCTTGGCCAGATCCAAGAGGACTGTCCACACTGCACAGACTTCAAAGAAGACTAAAAATTAAGTAGACATCATATTCCTCTGGCAAAACCATCTTGCTGCAGGTCTAGCGCAATAAGATCTGATATCAGAGCTTAAAAAATCAAATATAATATGGTCTATGGCTTTGCAAACAATGATTATTAGACTGATAGGTCTATAGTTCCTTGGATCTGAAGTAGGGCACCCTTTATGGAGTGGATAAACAAACAGCCATTTTCCAGATATCGGAACCATACCCTAATTTGCACAGTTAGCATGATCGTTAATGGTTAAGGACTTCTCCTCACATGCACAAGGTACAAGGTTCGATCCCAACTTGCCGACTTCCAGCCAGTGCCTGCATGGAGTTTGCATGTTCTCCCTTTGACTTTGTTGGGTTCCTCCTACATCCAAACACATGATGGGTGTTTTCAGTTCAAACTCACCCAAGAATGAAATTGTGGGCAGCAGCACACACTCTAGATGGTGCCTATCAGGGGAAGAGTTGTATAGACCATCCTATCTGGGCATCAGCTGTGGCACACATATCCTCTAGGTAGGAGAACATGGCTCACAGAATGTGTGCCATTTCAGAGCTAGTTACTCAATGGTGTTAAAATTTGCTGTAGGTGATTGTTTCACATTGACACATGTCAATGAAAGTAAGCATGGATATTTGACAGTGATAAGTAGGTTGAAGACCCAGCCTACTTCAACCTATGATAAGGGCCTGGCCTACTCCAACCATATGCCAGGCACCAATGCTAATAGTCAGAGGAGTCTATGTGCCCGTATTGGTGAGTGTATGCCTGCCACAAAGCCCAGCATCCTTGGATCAATAAGTTACTGGCCAGCCGGTGTACAGTTGTCCAGCTTGGGATAGTTCTGTAGAGAGAAAGCTAGATATAAAACCAGTCAGCCTGCCAAACATGAACCAAGGATTGTTACACTCAGTATAGGCTCACTGACAGGATGAAGCTTAGAAGTGGACAACATAATGGTAAGAATGAGGCTGGACATCCTCTGTATCCAAGATACAAGCTTGAAGGGCAATGCACCACAGTCACTTGACTTTGGATCCACAGTTTACTGCACAGGGGAAGGACACACTAGAAATGGTGTGGGGATTGTGGTGAAGGAGTAGCTTCAGAAGATAATGAGGGATGCCATCAGAGTCATTAAGAGACTCATGGCAATCAGACTGCAGTGTAACAATATTTATAATCTCAGCCTGTGCTCCATGGCAAGGTTGTGATAGCAAGGAAAACAGTGCATTCAGACAGCAGTTGCAGGACCTATTATATAAGGCAGGATAACATGAGTTGGTGTTGATGCTTGATAATGAGACACCTGCGTGCACAGACTGCCTGGGTTTTCATGGGTGAGGCAAACTGGAATAAAGATGATGAGGCCATTCTAAACTTTTGTTTCGAAAATGGCTTGATGGTGGCCAACACATGGTTCAGCAACAGAGACGATCACAAGGTCACATACAAGCATGGCCAACATGCTACTCAGGTAAATTTCTTCCAAGTAAGGAGAGGGCACTGGTGTAGAATCAGAGATTGTAAAGTCATCCCACAGCATAAAACACTGGTTGTCACAATCAGTAGCAAGCAGTGGTCAGAGAAGGCTCTAAGGTCAACAGAGAACAGGTTGAAGACCTGAAAGTTGACTGGGGTGAAAGTATAAAAGTTCAAGGAATTACTCAGGGCTTTAGCACCTCAAGAGAGAGAGGAAATAGGTGGAGATGAAGAAGAATGGCAGCGCCTCAAAACAGCATGTGAGAGGATTATAGAGCAGATATGTGATCGAGCCAGGTATGGAAATAAGGTACGTTAAGGAAGCTGGTGGTGGAATGCAGAAGTCCAGGAAGTCATTAAAAAAGGAGTGCAGGTAAAAGTGTGAGATATAAAACACAGACCAGGCTAAGAAGGAATATTGGTTGGCTAACACAGAGACTAAGATAGCAGTTTCAATAGCAGAGAGCAAGGCGTCAGAGGCACACTACCACATAGCTCTCGTCCTTCCATGTCCAAAATGAGGAACACTAGCCCTCATAATGTGGAACAAATGGGCAAAATGTGGAACACATAGTAATGGCTTACTAACAACTTCAACTAGGAAGGTCATAGGATGGTTAAAATAAGCTGGTTTTACTTATAAAGAAGATCTTTTAATGAATTAATATGATTCACTTCTATTTACAATGGTTTTCACTTAAAAAAAATTCCCAACACTGAATGTGTGACAGTCTTTCAATGTGGAACTTCGAGGAACATGAACTTTTAAGACCCCAAATGAGGTATGTTCCTCGTAATGAGGGACACTTGAGAGGTATGCACTACCAGCTTCTGGAAAATGACTCAGCAGGTGAGACAAACAAATTCTAACAGGTTGCAAGGCAAAGACAGAAAGATAAAAAAAGATAGTCATCAGACATCCTTGATAAGGGATACCAGCAAAAACATGCTCACCGTCCCCCAGTACAACAAAGACAGATGTTAGGACTACTTCCAGCAGCTTCTAAATGAAGAAAACCCCACAGAAGCTGTACTGTCCCAGGCAGTCTACAATGAAAGAAGAACTGGAGCCCACTAAAGAAGAAGCAAGAACAGCTCACAAGAAAATGAACTCAAGGCTGAGACAAGGTAACAGCAGGTAAAATTAAGATGTTGGGTGAGTTAGGGAAAATGGCTCCAGAGAGTACTTGTAGCAGTATGGAAAGAAAGGCGTATCTCAGATAAATGGAGAATAAGCTTTCTAGTGCCTGTGTACACCAAATGGAAGATTCACAACTGTGGGAAGTATAGAGACGAGGATGGTTGATAAATGAATATGCAGTAACATGAGAGATGAGGAGTTTGGATTCAGATCATGATGTAGGACAAGTGACCCGATGTTTACAGTGAGACATACAGCTGAGAAAAAAAACTATAGAGGAGGAAAAAGTGTAACCAAGCATTCCTAGACTTGGAGAAAGCATATAACAAGTGACAAGAAAACTGATTCAGATAGTTCTTTAATGGTTCAAAGTCCAAGAATCATTCATAGAATCAGTCCATGTTATGTACAAGATCACAATGACACAAGTATGAACACTGTTCTGTCTCACAGAGGGGTTCTCAGTGGGAGTGGGTGTGCATCATGGTTCATCTGTGAGCCAATGCTGTTCATACTGGTGATGGACTACATTAGCAAACAGTTTGAAGGAGACAGATCAACAAAGATGCTGTGTATAGATGATGTGGCATTATAGGCAGACTGAGTAAGGACTTCAGAAATTGATATGGGAATGGAATCCAAAACTGAAAGCACATGTGATGAAACTGAATACAGATAAGCAGCTGTAATGGCAGCACATGGGGAAAATCAGAAGAAGCTGATAACTGAGATAGAAGGGGAAATAATGGAACAGGCTAGCATCTTCAAGTATTTGGGAGGGGAGGCTGATGACTAGGGAAGTATGAATGAGGAGGTCAAAGCTAGAATCAGAGGGTGCACAGCCAGAGTGTCAAGGACAGTGTGTGACAGAAAAATGCCAAAGAAGCTGAAGAGTAAGGTGTACAAAACAATGGTGCTACCAGTACTACTGTGTGGTACAGAAACCTGGGCAATAAAGGCAGACCAGCTGAGGAAGCTTTAGGTGATGGATATGAAGTGCCTGAGATGGGATGCACACTGTGGGACAGACAAAGAAATGAGAACATCAGAGCAGAAAACTCAAGTAGCTCCAATTACAGGGAAAGTCAAAAGGAATAGATTATGGTGGTTTGTGCATATGTGCAGGAAAGCAGAAGGCTATTTGGTGAAGAGAATTTGAGACAGATAGGAAAAAAATGGCAAGAGGAAATTAGGGTGTCCAGCAAAGAGATTGATGGATTGTGTAAAAGAAGACCTGCGACAGTCAGGCATGAATATCGAAGAAGGTAGGCGAGAAGTATTGGATCGCGAGAGATGGCAACAGTCGATGTAACACTCTGACCCCATGTAGAAAATGGGAGAAGGGAGTTGATGATGATGATGATGATGATGGGAAGCATACCCTACAACTGTGCTTAAGTTGAGCAGTTTTCAGAAAGGTTCAGAGGGAGAGTGATAATGTTGATTAAGCAATCAGGTAGATTGTTGAGGCCCATATTGGTGGCATTTTTAGCATTTGAGAGTGCAGCTAGGACATGTTCCGTAATACTCTCGTGGGGGGGGGGGGGCAAGAAGGGTCTATATTATTGCATGCTTACAAAAGTGAACGATAATTAATCAGCCCCATGTAAGTGAAAGATTACAACGTTGACAGCTCAGAACAGCAAATTTTTTCCAAGAGAAAAAAATCGCTGTTCCAAAATTTAAAAAAAAAAAAAACTTTAAAACATTACATAATGTGGGGGCTTCACCCCCATACCCCTCGAGGTGATGGGCTGTGCCCCCAACACCCCCCTATTTAAATATACCAACTTCAAGATCGCACTACAGTGCTGAAAATGGCAAAGTAACGAAAGCTGCCAAGCGAATTCTTTCCCGGGAAAAGAATTCGCTGAAAAGTCGCTTTGCTATTTTGCCTTTTTGCTCTTTCGGTTCAATCAAGACGCATTCGACAAACTGCGTCTGCGATCTCAAAATAGGGAACCGGGTAAGAATAGGAATTTGTGGAACTTCTATGACTATTTCTGATGTGAAGTTGCCACAGTGTATTGTCAATATTGTTATGGTCTGGGTGGGTGATACCATTATGAATTAATTCAGATCATCGTTGTTTGTTATTTCTTAAATATCTGGTGCAGTTAAAGAAGGATTTATGATTGTCCTTGACTTCAGATGTTAATTTTAAGTTGTGTTCTACACTGATCTTCTTCATGGTTACTTTCAGATTTTTGCAGGTCTTTTTGATGAAGTCTTTGATGTGGTATGATTGTGTGTGGTATTTGCACAATTCATAGGCTCTAGTTGCATTTAAGTGCACTGTTTTTAATAGCTTGAGAAGATCTTAGGAAAATAAAAAAATAATGAGATGTAAATGAGAAGAGTTTGTATTAGAACAGCGAAGGCTTAGCTTGCTGAACACCTAAACACTGATAGCTAAAGAGCAAAAGCTTAAATCTGCGAACGGCCACTTCCGCAAATTTTTTCATAGGGAAAAAAATTTGCTTGGCCGTTATTGGGAATTTGCCCTTTTCCCCAATGTAGAGTGATCTCAGAGTTGGTATATTTAGTTGGGATGTGGGGGGCACAGTCCACTTAATTAGGGTTTGAAAGTTTGTTTTAGTGTCCTGGCCAAGCAAATTTTTTCCCTATGAAAAAAATTGCGGAAGTGGTCATTTGTGGTTTTAAGCTTTTGCTGTTTAGCTGTCAACGTTTAGGTGTTTGACAAGCTAATCATTCAAGTGTATAATATAGACCCAATGAGAAGTATGTGGAAAATCTGTGACTACCTTATGCTAATTAGGAGCCCTTATTACAATTCATAGTCACTTTTTTATGCACTCAGATGGGATAGACAAATTGCAGCAGCATGTTTTTTATCTGTTTTGCAAATGGTGGAGTTACATAAGTTTGCCGTTAGTTTACCTACTTCCACTGCTTAACAGTCAAGATGGATGAGATACAGGCAATGTTTGTCACATCCGCTGGTTTCCTATATATTGTCAATAGAAATGATGATTTTTATAAGAGCACCATTGGTCAAAATTTGTCAGTGTTAACAGGTGACACAACTGTTATTTATAGTAGAGGGGTTCATTGAGGAGAAACAGGTGGTGTATTTCAATTATGAGAATGGATTTTGTTATTGTTTTTTTTTTTGTTTGTTTTCCTTTAGTATTCTGTGATATGTTTTCTTCATATTCCAAAAGGAAGTTCTGTATAGCTATTCTGTTGCGTGACTACTGCCCTCCAGTTACTGATTTTGGTTATCATACACTGTGCCCCCTACATTTTAGTTACAGCAGTACTGTCAGTCAATAATGGATTTAGGGCCTAAGCTGTCTCTGCTTCTTTTGGCTCCCCATTTTCAAGAAGGACTTTCCTATTTGTTCTCAGAGGTTCTGTAAGCGTGTGATTCTTCTCACAACAGAAGCTCTCTCTTTCCTGTGTCTTGTACCCTGATTTGGCATCAAGCTGCAATTTTTAATCAACTGTTGTAACAAACATGACAAACTGACATCTGGCAACCTTCTATGAAAGTTATAGTAAATGTTGACAATGAAAGGCTCTGTGTTAGACATGCACCTTGCAGCACTCCTCCTGACGTGTGGTTTTCTATAGTGTGTTCCTACTGATTGTGTTATGCTTTCCACTGCTGCAGTAGTGCCAGCTGTACATATCTATGTACGTTGTGAGCTGTAAGTAGGGTACTGCACTTTGAAACCACCCACTCATTTACCCATTTGCTTGTAAGCAATAAGCATCCTGGTATAATCAGACAACAGAAA
>NC_056728.1:1317050345-1317067845 GCF_019279795.1 Protopterus annectens | reverse complement strand
TTTTTAGACTAAATCAGGTGTATCTAAGTATAATACAGCTATATATTTTACTGAAAGACAATTACAAGCTTCATGCAGCTTGTTGCATTGCTCCTCTGAATACAGTTATATTTATTTTAGCTTAATATCACCTCTCTACATCTATCTGTTCTCTGTAGGTCTTAACTGAGTTTGGTTGAAACATCACCAGAACGACAAGGCTTAGGTACTAAAGGTGCATTTTAGATTATTTTACTCCATCCTCTGTCTTGACAGACCATATATACTTGCATTACTAAAACCACTCTGGTGCTGGATTGCCATATGAGGAGACTTTAGTCTCCAGCTCCATCTAAGACGATTACCTTTGTGCTCACTAGCTCTATGTAATCATTTTAATGTATGAGTCCTAACTACTATGAGTTTTCTACATACAGGTAACATTGAAACTTTTTTTAAAAAAGAGTCCCAATTATTCCTAAACATTCTTCTCCACAGCTGCATATGATTCTCCCCTTTGCTGAAGTCTTTGAGGGCATATGCCTTATTGTAGTCTGTAATTCAGAACATTTGTAGGCACTATAAACTTGCTATAATCAGTTAGGACTAGCAAGTACACGGGAGCCACTTAAGGTGTCCTTGTGTCTCTGGAAAGCTTCCTCTCAAGTTGGTGTCCAGATAAACTTATCTGGCCTACTATTGGGGTTAAGTCAGTAAGAAGATTGGCTATGGCACTTTAATGAAAGGACAAACTGTCTAAAATACCCTGTCTCTATAAAGAATACCTTTACCTGTTTTGGGTAAAGTAAATAGCTTTGCCTTGACTTTAGCAGGTTCTGAGTGAATTTTACCATTATCATCTTAATCACAAAGATAAGTTAATTTTGCCATTCCTTCTTGATATTTGTTTGTCAACCTGAGCCTATTTAGACTACTCAGTACCTCTCTGACATGTCTGACATGTTCCTTCCGGGGTTGAGAAAAAATTGTGACATCATTTTAGTAAGCCAAATCTCCAGCTCCTGCTGGGATATAATCTACTACAATCTGGAAAGCTGCTGGAACATTCATCCTCACAAAGTGAATGTTAATGAATTCATACTGCCACAGCGGGGTAAGAACTGTTGGGAATCAGGAGTACCCCCGAGGAGCTCTTCGACAGGCCATCAGTAATCAGGCCCACCCAGCTGCTCTAAAGCTTCATGTCTCCTGGGCACAGAGTATGCAACTCCTTTCCTTTAGTCTGCGGGGAACTGGGGTTTCCATCCTTTTTAGGCACCAATACCACCAGTGATATCACTGGATTCCAACTACTCTAGCATAATGATTAATGTCTTCACCTTATAAACAGAAGGTACAGGGTTTGAGTCTGACCTTGGGTTATTGGCTAGGATTAAAATGGCCCTTCAGGGCAATTAGCCTAGTATGAAACTATGGACCTGAATTATCCCCCCAGATTGAGCACTTTCTACAGTTCATTTCACCTGGTAGCCTTGACTTCCTCAGGCACTCTGTAAGGAGCCTGTTTCAATGGCCATTGAATTTCTTTGTCTACGTGGTGTTCTGTTAGTTGTGAATGTCATGGCTTTGCAGTGAACATATCCCCAGACTTCTGTTGTACTGCAAATCTTCATAAGGGATAGCTGTTGTGGCAAAACAAACTTATTTTCTGAGTCATCAGGATGAGTCTTACTTAGGAAATCTACAATTCCTCCCTCAACTCCTCTTGTAACCAACTGCATATACTTAGCACTTGTATCTTTCTGTCATGGCAGGGATTCATCATATTAACCTGCCAGGCAACTTCACCAGAAAGTTGATGTCACTTACTTTCACTGAAACAGTAAAAGAATATTCCTGTGCTGCCAGACCTGTACATAAGCACCACTACCTTGTATCCAGCAGTATGCATTCACATTATCACTGGACAGTCATGCCAAGTCTTCTGCTGCTGTTCTGGTTTCGCTGTCTCCTCCTGTAAAATCCCCATAGTCTCCCTAAGCTTAGTTATAAAACTCAGCACATTCTACACAACACACTCCTTCAGGATCTCATTTGCCCTCATACTCCTCATTAAATTTGAGGGCCACCAACCTCTGACCACAACGTAGCCCAAATGGTGAAAATGCAGCTAATTTGTGGGACTCCTTTTTCTTTACAAAAAGATGATGGAGAAGGTGCTTGCCCCACTCCCAATTAAACTGGTCTGCAGATATTTTCAGTATGACCTCGAGTGAAGAGTTAAACCTCTTCACCAAACCATTTGTTTGTGAATGGTAGGGGGTACATTTTAACTGCTTTACTCCACAGCACTTTTTCACACATGACAGCTGGTCTGATAAAGGTAACAACTCTGTCAATCTGCATTTCCTAGGGAAAACCCATCCTGCTGAATGTTTCTAATAGAACATTTACTGTCTTTTATGTATAACAAAGCACACCGCTTCAGGATACCTAATAACATTGTCTACCACCACTACAGTTAACCTTTTACTTGTGGTGCTTGTGGTGCTATAATGCCAAATAAATACCCATGGCTACCCTCTGAAATGATCTCCATGGCTACCCTCTGAAATGATATCCATGGATATCCTCTGAAATGATATCCATGGCTACCCTCTGAAATGATCTCCATGGCTACCCTCTGAAATGATGTCCATGGCTACCCTCTGAAATGATCTCCATGGCTACCCTCTGAAATGATATCCATGGCTATCCTCTGAAATGATATCCATGGCTACCCTCTGAAATGATATCCATGGCTACCCTCTGAAATGATAGCCATGGCTACCCTCTGAAATTATGTCTTAATAGCAGGTAAAGGCACTAAGCAGCTTTGTATCCTACTTTCGTAAACTGTTGACTGCTTACATGTCTTGTAGTATTCTTTTACATGTTTTGCAATGCACAGCCAATAAACATTTTGTATAAGCCTCTGGCTTGCATATTTTATGCTCAATTTTTTTTGGTCTCTATGTCAGGCCGAAGAAGGACTATCATGGGCTATGGAGAGAAGTGCCTGAACTATCAATTGTTGTATCTACATCTCCTTCTAACCCTCTTTCAGGAGTCCATTCTCCACAGAATAATTTCTTGTCTTGGTATATTGACTCCCACTGTCCCAGAGGATTTGAAGTCTCCCTGAATACCTCCACAAGTTCTGTAAGGTGGGGTCTGAGAGCTGTGCCTGTCTCAGCTCTCTCTGTCTTTGTAATCTTTCCCTGTTCCCCTGTTCCCCTTCCAATGGTAGTCTAGTATTTTTCAAAAAAAAAATGTCTCAAATCCAGGCTTACTGCTACCAACTATCTCTTCTCCTGAAGTAGACGCTTTAGTGAAAGCCCAGTACCTCTTGACAGCTGTGTCTCTGGTTCAGACTTCATGTTACTATCTAGCTCTTAACTCAAAGAAGCCAAATTAGACTACGTTGAAGATGTCAGCATTGGCTATAGATTCCCTCTGCTAGCTTATTGTCTCTATGCCTGGCTGCATGTTCACAAGACAGTATCATATTAGTCAGCTCCTATCGGAACATCTCTTGGTATATCATCTAACACTATCATATGCTTTTTTCCCTGCCTCCTCATTTCAAATGAGCACTAGTGGATATTAACAGGTGTGCCACTAATGGTACAAACTGGAGTAAACTGCGTGGGCAATTAATGCTTCTTTCTAACAAGTGCAACATTGATAATAATTATGTCTGATGTAGAATCACTTTTAGTATTCTTTTTACATTTCATCAGGGCAGAAACCTAGACCTTCTGATAATGTGCAGCAGATACAATTTGAACACAACAGCCCATCACTAGTGTGATATAACTTCTGCTAGTACCCTCAAATGGCTTTTTTTCACACCCTGTCTCTATTACCATTTGAACCACTTGTTGTCACTGGGAACATTTAACCATAAGACCTTGGAATGTTCTTAAGTCATTGTTTTCTCCAATTAACTGTGGAACCTGTTGTGAAGTTTCAGTCTGCCCCCATGAGTTCCTTTATATCCACATGAAAAGCTATACCTCCTTTCTTGTGCAGTTGTGTCCTGTTTGCTGTATGGAGACCACTTATCTGCCCATTTCCCCAGTCATGATAAACTCTCAATCTGCTAAGCAGATTCTCATTCTCAGGAAAGTTATTGACTGCCTTTCCCCTTATCATAACTTGACACCTACTCATTCACCTATTAAACTAAATCATTATTTCTACAACGAAAGCACTGATGCTGTCATCTGGTTTCTCCTTCTAAACCTTTCCCCCATAAGCCTCAAAAATAAGTTTAAAATCCTCAAAGAGAGCATTTTTGACTGGATCATAATCATAGCAATCTATATCAGTCATCTTACTAAATGCGTGCATTGCCTTACCCATAAGCATCCACTGCCCCTGGTCAGTTTGGTGCTGATTTTATACATGTTAAAAATGTACCGAATAAAAGTCCTCATCTTTACATTGATTAACAAATTGGCACTAACCTTGTCAGTTAGAGCTGAGTTCCCACCCTGGGTTCCCACCCCCACTAATTATATGCCCTTGGCAAAAGCTAATAATTTAATTATGCTGACACTGCTTTTTTTCTTCATTTATTTTCTTCTTCTCTGCATCTTTGGTCCCTGTTAGGTCTTTCCCTCTCTCTCTCCTCGCTTTGCCCATCATTCTGTTTCATTCTCTCATCTGATTCAACATGTTTCATCTCGAGTCCCAGTTTGAGTTTCTGCAGTTCTAGGTAGATCTGAGATCATTTGGTGATGGTATGAATTACCTCGCTGCATGCTTTACACATACAGGCATTATCAGACTGCCTCCAGGTTCAGTATACTGAAGCTTAATTACACCCAAGGTGGATATCTTCTCATCCTAGGTCATGCAAGCATAGTGGATTCCTTTTTTTTTTTTTTTTTTTTGCATTCTTTAGTCAGCTGAGGCACTTATATTTTTCATACTATGCAGAGATCATTTTTGTCTGTTTCATAACTACTCTGACCAAACTATAGAGTAATGGCAACCCAAGGCATGCTGCAGTATTTGTGACTTGAGGCATACGCACTCTATCTGGTTACAAAAATCCATGCTGTTACAAACTGGTTTACACATAAGGAGCAGGCATATAATTTAACCTACTGTCACTAATTTATATGTAATGTCCAGAGCTTATAGGGCCATGATTTGCACTGCCACCAATTAATATGTGATGGTACAGGCTTTAAATATGCATTACTGGCAACACTTGGTATAGGAGTGCTGACTGGCCTTAAGACAGTACAATAAATGCATATTTCTGCCTCTAGTAATAACCAAACCCATGTAAGATTTACATCATCTAACTGAAGAACAAAATTATAATCACTAACTCCTCAGGATCTTACCTACCTGACTCGCAGCACAGTACCTTGCATTGCAATGTTAAAAACAGTAACTGAAAATTTGTACATAATTATTTCTGCATACAAGCACACACACCCTCCCCCCACACAAAAATATGCATACATTTGACAGGTTAACTATATCACTCAGTACCAATAACGCTTTCTTGTCTTTATTGTAACTTGTGCCATAGCGCTTGCGTAAAGTAAAGTACTGTAATGATGCCATCGGTAGACCACTAACACACCAACATAGAATTACTCTTGACCCTTAAAATAAGTTAACTCTTAAATCTTTAAATGGTAGCAGTAGCTTGATCATAACCTTTATGAAAATTGAAAGCCAACAATTGTGTTTACACTAGTTCAATACACGTCCTTAAGCTAACAAATAATTAAGCAGGCACAATCATTTAAAATCGAATGCTAAAATTTTACACATGAAATAAATACAATCAAGCAATACATTTTGTCATATCTCATTTAAAACAGATATATCCCTATACAAAGAAATTACAAACTAAATATGTTTAAACAGACTGATGGCATATGGAAGATTGAAGATATATTTAATATTTATCTACCTCAGATTTGTAAATCTAAAAGACAGTTGTGCAATCAACCAGACATTACATTTGAGAAGTGAAATCCACTGTCATCATTCTGAAAAAAGGCAGACACTGCCTTGAATTCATAGATAAGTACTACCTAAGCATGCAGAGCTAATTCTTGGGAAGGTTGCTGAGCTCAGAGCTGCAGAGCTAATCAGACATTATAAGGCTTTGAACAGTATCAACAATCTGAGCAAAGGACTGCATAACTAAAGAGAGGCATAGCAATAATAGAATAGAGAACACTAGGCTGCTCTACAACAGGATCAGCACTACAATAAGATGCATGATTAATGTGTCAGACATCATAGCAAAGGTAGGCTATCCGAGTGAAGACAATAAATGCTCATATGCATCACATAGTGACACATACCTGCATCTGACACTGATCTAGCACAAGAATGGCAACATAGCAACCACCAGATAGACCAATGCAGGAGTGCACAGCTAAGTGCCAACCCAGTTCATCATATAAATGTAGAGGATATGGGTAGACAGAAACTTAGGTAAGGAGACAACAGTATATAGAGGCAAAAATATGAGGGTAAACAAAAGATATGAAAGTTGGGGGATTAAGGGTAATTTTTGTAGAGAAAAAAACATTTTGTAAAATTTCAAAGAAGGGTAGGTGGAGAAGGCAATGAAGGGCAGCTATGTGTGGCATATGGATGGAAGGTCAAGCATTAGGGGAAGACAGCAAACATACAACACAGACTCAGACGGATAGGTAGGATGCACACAAAACTTGGGGAAGGCAGTGGGCAGACACACAAGTACAAAACATGGATTAGTGATGGAGTGGGTTGTACAATGTATAGGAAATAGGGAATGGCACATAAAGGAAGGAGAAACCTAGGTGGAGATAGAAGGGGGACCTGGCATGACTGGATATCAAACTTGGCCCAGATGGCAGCAGACTCAGGTATCACTCACCTGGGTGGCAAATGTTATGGGCCAGTTGCTTGCCTGGTATCCCAGTGTGCAAAACCTGCCAGTCATTCAACTCAACTAGCCATTCCACAAATTACTTTACATTGCTGAGGCAGGTATCCATTTGCTGGTACACTTTAGCAGCCAACAGGTGGTAATCGTCTTCACTCCACTTTCAGAAGAGAAACCTTTGCCTCCTCCTCCTGAAGCAGATATGGAGGTTATGGGTGAATTCCTGGGGCACCTTCTGCAGAGGGACCATCATCTTCTTGGTTAAAGACAGACCTGGTGGCTATTGGTGATCCAGTACCAAAGACAACAGTCAGTGCAGCCTGAGTTTCCATGGCCTCACCTCCTCCTCTTCCAAAAACTGGACCTGTGGGAGAATGACGCAATGGGAAAATGACTGCATACATGTGCAACTGCCACAGTCGGAATTGTACACTGGGCTTGCACAGACATGATACATAACCCACTGCAGGGAGAGATGCTTCCACCTTGTAAGACACCAACCATATTTATCTGTTGCTCCCTTAACATGGGAAATCAAAGAATGTACTGTTAAATATACAAGTGTAGCAGTTAATCTAGTAGAAGGTAATGTATTAAAGAACAGCACCTTTCAGGCTCCTTCTCCAGAGCCTCTGCCTCCTACCTGACAAAGTATTTTAAGGTGGTGCCACTTCGTATCACTGTAGCTATGCCATCAATGTTCATGGGAACAGATGATGCCAAAGGAATAAATCACAACCCCAGCAAAGCCCATGTCTATCATCCACCTTCCACAATAAGTCATCATAATTACCCACCAGGGACTCCCCAAAGTTCCCATGTAGGAAAAAACATTTGTGCCCAATTCACACTGTCACTCCACTCTAAAGCCCTGTTTTCCCCAGTGCCTGAAGTAGCACTCTCCATTCATAATAGTTTGATTGAGAAACAAAGCAGTAGCCCCATGTGCACAGATGCATGTTTGTAAATTATACTTTGTGCAACACAGTGCTACACAGCAGCACTAACACATTATCTAAGTGCTACACTGTGGTGCTATGGGTGTGTACAAGCATAGAGGTCCCATGCTTTATGGCCATCATGATGTGCATGGCTAACACCTACATATTTAGTTAGCATATTGTGCACCAGCAGTGGTTGACAGGCATAAATACAAACTACCATCATTAGCATAACCACCCTAATTAGCTCTTTGTGGTGAGATATAAAGTACTGGTGGCATTTTTCACAACTCCACTTAGTAGCATGTATTTGGGAAGCAGAGGAATTTCAGAACAGATTCTGTACATTTGCAGCTTCATAGATCTAGTAAAGTACCTCACCAAGAACAGCAAACTCTGTGGTGGATGTCAGTGACAGCAGACCATATATCATGACGTATAGGTAAGTGGGAATCCTTGATAATGGCATGCACAATGCCATCTGCCTCTAGCTGGTGGGGGAACAAGTACATTATAAACTATAAGGAAAAACATGCTGCTAGGGGTATGGGTCTCCACAGCCATATGCTGAGGCATGGCTACAGCATGTAAATGGGGGAAGGCTGTGCATTGCACTAACTGCAGCTGGTAACCAGGTTTATAAGAGGGAAGTTGCCATGGTTATAGTGCTTAAATGAGGATAGACTGTTCATAGAATTAATTGCATCAAATAATCAAGTGCAGAAAGGGACTTGGTCCTGTAGTCCTACACTTTCCTGACATGAACATCATTGGTCCCCAATCCCACCAGGGATCACACTGTGGCAACTTGGTCCCCACTACTGAAGGATGCAATTTCTGACTTTCAACAGCCTCACAGAATATGTGGCTACCATATTCACTTCCCATGACTGTACCCCATAACATAGTGTTTCACTTACCTGCCACTATGTTCTTCATCTGTGCAAATCATGATGACTGTGCTCTGCCCTTCTCCTAACCTGTGTGGGTATGGTGATGCCCAATATACAGTGTAGCCAGTCCAAACATTACTCAGAGATTGGATCTAATAATTCATGCATCAGTTTATTTTGTGTTGACTGCGCTATGGCTAATAGTTATAGACCAGACAGGTCCTTCTCAGTACTGCAATGTACTGCACCAGCCACTGCCTTGGCTAAGGTAATGCTGCTACCTACTGAATATTCCTCTCCTGAAACTCCAACATGCCCTTTTGCTGTTGTTATGATCAGTATGGAAAGGCGTGAAAGATGTTCACTTATTGCTCTATTCATCTGCACAATGCCAAGCTATGCAGCGTTACTTTCACAACAAAAAAATCTTACTGCATATACTTGAATTTCATTGCATTGCTACATTGGAGATGACTAGACATTAGAAGCATCAATTTAGTGCTCAGAGCACAGGCCACATGATATGTCTTGTCTCTGGATGAACTGTATTATAGGTCATTTCCTCTCCTGCCATGTCTGTGGATTGTGCATGGGGTTGCCAACCAAGGCTCTAGGCATGGGAGTCACCAACCAGGTCTCTAGGCATGGTAGTCGCCAAGCTGGGCTCTAGGCTACATATGGCATCACCTGCACCACAAGCAAACAACAAATTATATGTGTCCTGCCCTGTGTGTACAGACCTATACTTCTAGCTTATTTGTGCACCTATCAACCAAACGGCTTAGGAAGTCCACATGCAGGAATCTCTGGTATAGGTTGGACATGTGCTAAATGTGTGAATTATGTGAACTGCCTATGTGGAGCATGGATACATTATAAATAATACCCTGGGTATTATAGACTATATGACAGTTCAAGGACTGGATGTCATTCCTGTTGATGGTTTGCTGAACTCCCTGGGCCAGGTGTGGTCCTGATGTCCAGATTTGTTTAATATATGGCTCACAGTACATTAGGGAAATGGGTTTTGTCTGGAAATGGCCATGCAGATTTATTTCCTCTGTTGTCTTGGAAGCCCAATATGCTCCTCCACATGCTGTTGTATCATGTACAGGAACTGCTTGGAGATTCATGATTTCTGAAATATCCTTAAAGTGCCCTCTGTAGGTCACTGGAGCATTCCTGCAGCTGAAATGGATAAGGCTACAAATACCGAAATATTTGCAGGAATGGGCATACCATGCATCCTCCTCAGTTATGCTTCTGGGTGAAAAGGTTCAAATGCATCCTTTATAGTCTCCCTGTCTACTCAGAAATGGGTCACAACCCGCTGCTCTGTGAGCTGGTGGATGGTATGTCAGATGCTGTCTGTACCTCATTTCTTGGTATGGATGACCATTACAGATGATCATTGCAGGTTTTGATTCTAAATGCAGCTACTAACACATGCTGCTGTGATACACCAACTGCTATTTCTAGCATTGCAACCATCATATGCACAGTGACTCTTACCTGTTCAAATGAAGTGTACCCATTTTATACATTTCTGAAGCTGTCCACCATTTTGGGTGTCATTATGTGCATAATCTGTTTGCATAACCCATGTGGGTCCACCCCCCAGCACCACCTTAGTAATGGGTGCTAACCCTAATGCTGTTCCTTCCACCAACCCTAACCCTACACTTTAATGTCATTAAAACTTTCCTTTAACACTGCCACTACACAAGACAGACTCAGACACATATTCACAAACTCACACAAACAACACTACAGCTATCCCCTAACCTAACCCTTACCTGTGCGTGCTTTATGGTGCAGTCTGGTCTGGGATTTGTACACGGTGGTTGATGTGTACCTATTTGCAGAGATTCAGGTAGGTATTTACTTTTTAAGAGTTTTGAGTAGGAATTTGTTAATTTTTATGGTTTTGGGGGGGGTTTTAGGAGTAGATTGGGATACTATAGGTAGGTCAGAGTGTGTGTTAGTGTTGAAAGTGGTGATTTTTGTACATGTGTAGTGTATGTGTGTGCGTGTTATTAGTTAGTGTAAGTATGACAGTATGCAATGAGAGTGTAAGGCATGTAAAAGTAGGTTTGTGTTTTTTTTTCATGTTAGTGCGACCTCAGAGTTGGTATATATAAGTAGCGAGGGTGTGGGTGCAGAGGGGTTTGCCTCCCTGCATAAAGGTATGGTTGTGTTATTTGTGTTGTGTTTCTTAGTGTTTTTTGTTTATGTTGGTGGAGGGTTAGATTCTTAGTTGTATTCCGTATTTTATGATGTTTGGATGTTTTGGTATTGTGAATTTTATGTGGATTTTCGACATTCTGGTCTTGAAATACTGAAATTAGGCATTTCAGTATTTCACGATTCAGAAGTGGATCCATATATTATATATATGTATATATATATATATATATATATATATATATATATGTATGTATACATATATACATATACATATCTTTAGAGAGAGAGAGAGAGAGAGAACCCATTCAGATAGTTACTATGCTATCAGGTAGCAAACCAAATGTGTCACCGTTGTGTATAGCAGGGTATGGCAGGTATGCGTTAGCATCATGGATGATGATTACCATCCACAACCCCAAGACCACAGCAGTGATAACATACAAAGCGCACAAAGAGACATGGAATGTTGTGGGCTGTATTTTCAGTCAAATTAGGAGGCACTTTCACTACCTACATACATCCAGTAAGGCACACAGTGAGACTAGCAGCCAGATATTTGCATCTTTTGCAATGTTGAATAAGGTAGGGCTCACAGTTATAGGATGTCTAGTAAACATTGGTGAGCTTGAGGTTTCATCCCATCCCTGCACAGGCTCGTTATTAGAGGGATATATTTGTGAGACCTCCAATGTTTGTGCTGCTGATAGTGCCACTTTATTATCAAACCGTGTTGTTTGCTTTTTTGCCATCATCATCATCAGCCACAGATAACCTGCTACCATTGGACATATGCTGTCCTATAATGCTGGACCCACCACAAGTACAACCTGTGAAATCATAAAAACAAAATACATATGGCAGCTCTGCAGTAAATACCCCCCCCCACACACACACACACATATATACACCAGCAGGCATATAGTTAGATGAATAAATCTGTAAATACCATATGGCATCATAAGGGTTAATACTAATTTGAAGCATCTCCTACAAACATTTGTATAGTCATCACTAGCTCGGCTTTCATATTCAGACCACCTCCAGGTATGAGAGCCTTTTCTCCTTCCCTGTATAAGGACACATCTGACTCCTCCACCTATTTGAGCCACATCTGTATTGGTAGACACCTTTTGTGGTATGCATATCCTTGGAAATGTCGCATGCCTTGTTCTTGACATGCACTATCATATAGGCTACTCTTCACTGAACCTGAAGTAGGCTTCTATTATGGCCACTGACAGTGCTGAAGTCCAGTATCACTGCCTGCCTCTCCTGTTCCTGATAAAGGCTTGTCTATTTTACCTTTTGACAGGGTCTACGTGCCATTTCTGTAGGAACTGCAGTGACACCTACATCTTTGGGAGGGTGAACTTTTCCATTCATTGCTTCTGTCATGGTAACATGACAAGATATGTACACCTATGTTTCTGCACGGCTGTGTGAGCTGTCACGTGAAACAGAGTTCCATCTTGAGGTATAATGTTGGACACGTTAGCCAGATCAAAGTAAACTGCATTGAGAATTAAACCTTCCTTTAGGGCAGTCATCACATTCTTGAAGAAATTTAAAAGGTGCAATATTCCTTTTGTAAAACTGTACTGGGTTCATATATAACACAAAACTATACTAGATCAGGCCTTAGAGATGGACAGTTCTAATGTCTGTATAAATAAGTTTTGATAAGTTCTGGGAAGAGTCTCTCTACCTGAATGAATAAGTTTTGATAAGTTCTGGTATTTGTATAATGTTTTGATGACTCCTGATCTATGTGTACATTGTAATGATTGCATATGTAACCATCTTGGAGCTTTTCTCCCCGGGCCTCTGCTGAAAATGGACATGTATCCTGTTGGACTAGCCCGGTCAACAAATGTAAAATAAATAAATAGTCTCTCCATCTGAATGAATAAGTTCTGATAAGTTCTGAGATGAGTCTCTCCATCTGTATGAATAAGTTCTGATAAGTTCTGTGATGAGTCTCTCCATTATCTTGCACAATATGCTTGTGAAGCTAATCATTCTATAATTGCTGAGGTCTGTGGGAGTTAAACGGGACAGCACTCAAACATAAAATTCCACAGGTTACATAAATATTGCCTATTACAAAACATCAACTGCGGTGGTGGTGCTGCGGTAGCGTTGTTGCCTCCCAGTAAGATGTTGTCCTGTTCGATTCTCAGCTAAAGCGTCTTCTGTATGGAGACATACATGAATGGGCATACCTTCATTGAAGGTTGTGCATCAGGACTGGCAACTCAGCATGTAAAAATCTACTGCCAATTATTAGCGGACGGGAGTTCCACTGTGGCGACCCCTAACTGGGAAAAGCTGAAAGACACAACAACAAAACCTGAATTAGCAACCACCGAGTCACGCACAGTATCACAGTTACCAAACAATGACATGTTTTTGTAAACCATAAAGTCAACATGAAATTCCACGGGTCAGGTTATTATAAGTTATCACAAAAACTCAAGTAACAAGCTCCGGATCATGTAGAGTATGCGTATACTTCCCAAACAATGCCGTGTTTTGTAAAGAATGTCACCATAAAATTCAACAGGTCAGGTAAATTTAAAATCTCACAAAAACTAACTAACAAGCCCTGGATCGCGTACATTTGAGGTACTCAGGCACTCAGTACTTACATTTCCAGCATTATAAGCAGAAGCGACCACCAGCGGATCTAAAAACAAAAACGTATTAGATGTCACATAATTTAGTTGAGACAACAGAGTCAGACACTGATGTCATATTAAGACTGAATAAAATATGACCAGATGATCCACCAGCACCACTCACCCTGCACTATGAATCTGTAAATTGGTATCACAGCATTGTTTCGTTTTTCCCAAGCTGATAGAATGTTACAGCTTTTGGCCAAATAACACAGAAACCCAATATTTACAGATTTACACACACACACACACACACACACACACACACACACACACACACACACACACACACACACACACGCACACACACACACACACACACACACACACACACGCACACATGCACACACTCACACATTGAAGCTTAATAGCATAGAAAAAATATTTTCATTAATGAGAAAGCATGTGTTGAAAATATGAGCATGTAATCACGATAACATCTGCGGTACTTCTCTGTGTACATGAAAAGTACCGGTTTCCCTTTTGGATTGGGACCACAATAGTCTGCTTGCAAGCATCATGAATGTAAATATTTAATGGTGTATATAACTAGGTACACTAGTCTATTTTTGATTTCAGAAATTAGACCTCCTGGAATCTCCTCTGGTTCCATGGGAGCTGTATTTCTAAGCTTACTGAGGACCAACTAGAAGAAGCAACATAGTGCCCTGTCCCTACCTAAACCTCATAGGTGATCTCTTCTAGAATGACTCACAGTGTCTTTACATTCAGACTAGATATTGCATTCTAGGCACTTTATGCAAGTAAATGCACACATTCAGCAGATATCTGAATTAGGTCACAACACTTTCACATAACATAAGGTACTTGCACAGGCAGAAGAAATAATGCTTGTCTACACAGCCCGTCTTCGCTGTGCAAATATCATTTTTCAGTTGGCATTTGATGATCCTTTTCTTAGCCCACCATGCATCCCAGGCTTTCCTAGAAATCTCTGCTGTCTTACAGATCCCATCCTCTTGGGTAACCTGCTCCATTTGTTGACTACCTTTTCCTGTGAAAGGCCCTTTAAAGTACTAGGTAGAACTTAGCACTCTCAGGCTGTCAGCAATGCATAACCTGTCCTTTTTCTCAACTTCTGGCAACAATCATTATAAATTCATGGAATCTAGGTCCATCAGAAGGCTATGACTACTACTTATGTAGTATTGCGTTATGTAAGTTCATCAAATAAAACTGAATAACCCGTTACAGAGGTGTGATATTTGAACCTGTATGCATGGTAGTACACGAAGGGTAAGTGTAGCTGTCATTTCAGCCAGGTGGAAGCTTTACATACGGGAAATAATCTCACCTGGTTTCATTTTCTTTCTGTCTGCCTTATTTCATTACAGAGTATATTCCAGTCTTCACCAACACTTACCTATTTTATTTTATTTTTAATTTGTTAACTGGGGGGTAGAGTATTGATCCCATTGGACCTTTTTCAGTCTCATCCTAGGGAAAAATAATAGATACATGACATATACAGAGTGAATGACAAAATGCAGTATATACATGTATTATATACAAAGTGAATATCATAGTTGACTTGAGGGTATAAAGACAATAGATACATGGCATTACACATAAAATGACAAAAAGCACAATATACACATGCATTATATACAGAGTACAAATCAGAGTTGGCATGCTGAAAGATTCACAATCATTAATAAGAGAGAGAACAATGTATGTTGACCAGACTTGGTTAAGGTATATGACCAGAGAGATAGCTTTTACATATTCCTAAATTCTTTAAATGTGCTTTTAGTTTCGATCAGAAAATGGGTTAAGAGGAATAATCTTTAAGAAAAGAAGGGACATTTGAGACCAAGAACTGAGAAAGTATGGTCTGTGCAGTGAAGCCTTGTTTGGAGGACTGTAGGAGAGGATATAAATAGTTAAGATTTCTAAGGTTGCATGCTGATGCATTTCTGAATAGTCTAGAAGCTAGGGGGAAGAATTTTCTTTCTGTCTTATGTGTACTGTGGTCTTTACCTACCTAGTATAAATCCATGGTGTTAAATCTTTCACCCAGAATAATTCATAATCCCTTGCAAAAACACAATCCAACCTCAAAAACTAATGCATAAAATGAATAACGTGTACCTACTACTTGCCTCTCAAATGCTGTCCATTTTACCCTCAAGCCTCATAATTTTTATTTCTAGAAAAAAAAAACTGTCCAAATCACTGAATTAAGTTTGTACAAAGTTTTCTATCTCTGAAATTTAGCATTTGTGGACATATCATGCAAATAATAAAATATTCTTTTTGGCTATATATCATGATTATGAAATATGGTGTTATGATTTTTAATGCTTGTGAGCTGAGAATTATGAGCTATCATTCAGTCACTAACTTCAAATGTAAATGTTTACTTCATCTTCTGACAACAAATCTATATTGCTTTGACTATCATTGTCTGCTTTAAGCTAAACATGGGAAATATGTATGTCAAGCCACATTTCAGAAAAAAAACAAAAGCTAAAAAGCAGGTTCTGGAATGCCTGGATATAGAAGGTAATCATGCCAAATCTTCTGTCATCAATAGAAAAGGGGTAGAACACAGCTGACAACATGGAACAAGAACATTCCAAGTACCACTGTAAATTTTGTCCCATATATATGAATCAGTAATGTAGTTTTCCACTAGCAATATAGCTCTGCCTCTGGTCCTACCACCTACAGCTTTCTTAGTTTCTAAGCATAGCATAACTCAGCCATGAGTATTGTGGTGCAGAGCACTCCTTGGTAAGGATACTGTATAACCACAATCTGCAAAGTTGACTGCAATAATAGTCTCAAAAGGCCAACAAACTGTTCTAAGTTAGGGCTACATAAACAAAAGTAAGCAACTGTCAGAGTGCCATGTTTGTATGTGTAAGGCACTTTATTTTGAATATACCAACTGTAAGAGAGTGACATGTATAATAGGGGTGGTTGTATCCTGGCAGAAAACAGTAAGGAACAGAGGGAAAAGTGTTACAAATAGAATGTAGCTTAGTTTCTGACAACCAAATTCATTTGCCTACTTCCACTGAACTACATAAGTTATTCTCATTGCTAATGGGGGTTATTTGCTTGTCACTGAGTGGTCTTTAGCAGCTCTGTCCTTTATTGCTATAGACAGACAAATGAAGGCATTGTCCAGGGTACTGCATGCTCCTCCCATTCTAATGGGTCTTACGAGTTTATGGATTGCCCATTAGTCACATCCTTCCAACGTATTATGTAATACATAGCCTTAGGCATACCTGGTATTGCAATGCTCTCTCTCCTCCCATCTGATCCTCACTTGAACTGGGTTACATGACCTTAGCATAACTGGCTGCCAAATGACTATCCCTCTGTTGTCAGACTAGTAGTGCTAACATGCATTCGCCTCTACCCCCGGCTCATCCAGTTAGTACTTAATGCCCTTTGACCCTGACTCATCCATCATGATGCCTGGAGGTAGTCGCATGTAGTAGAAGGCATTTGGTACAAAATACTTAACACACCCCCACGGTCATTCACCATCAGAATGACATAGAATGTTCTTAGCAGGAACATAGTTAACCTATAACGTGTCTTTATGTAGTGTTTACTCATTTAATCCTTCCTGATGTTAAGATAAAATGCAATACAGCATGCTGTCTAAGACCTGTTAACACACCTGTCATTTTCATATGGGTATGTCTGAGACCAACCTGATTTAACAGTGGTGTGACCTTAATGGAAGGGGAATTATTGCTGTAGTTGAATTTTACATGTTAGAAATAAACAGGTAGTGACTCATACCTTCCCATGTGGAAAGCCTGGGATGACCAGTGAATGACCAATAAGAACAATAGGGCCAGTGAAATTGCATAACTCAAGATTGGATAAGGCATAAATGTTTAAGGTGTTTACCTCACAGACAAA
>NC_056728.1:1316977845-1317045345 GCF_019279795.1 Protopterus annectens | reverse complement strand
AACTCACTGTAGGACTTTGACTTCTCCTCCACACTTAAGGTGGATTTAAGGTGGATTTCTCGTTGAGTATATTTGAATTTTATGTCTCATCTGTGTTACTGCAGAGTAAACTGTATTATGATTTTATTCACTGATAAATTATTTTCTGAATGCACTACATTTGGTTTTACTCAAATTTTACTGGACTTAATGGAACTGGATTTACCTAAACTATACATAGCATTACTGGCTTCATGGCTTATAGCAATTACACAGCCAATGAACATCAGTTAACATGCTGAGTATTTCAGAGGTTTTTGGAGTTCTGGGTTTTTCTTCATGTTGCAACCTGATGGTGCCATTTTTGCCACAAGCTATTTTGGGGTGCTGGCGATAAAGATGCACCATTTCCTGTGCAGAGCTACTGATGTTTTTGGGGTTTGCTTTTGACTAATAGACTGATTTGGGTCTTCACAGAAAGATGAACTACATATATGCCAGAATACATGTGAACATTCTCCATCTTTTCGTTTGCTGCATTTCTTAATGGAGTCTTTGGTCAGAAGATTGTTGACTAGCTTGGACACAGTTTGACATTTGGATCTTACCTAGTTCTTGTATTTGTTATATTCTACTGGGATGACTATTTCCTGATTTATAACCCTGTGCACCACCTTACTCATGATTGCCAACCCTAACCCTAACTCTACCCCTGTCCCTGTGCCTAACCCTAACCCAACACATTACTTACTAAAACCCCTTTCCATAACAGTAGCACTAATCAAGACCAAATGACACAACACCCATAACACCACACAGGTACAGTATTAAATCTATTCCCTTACCTAACCACAACCCATGAACACTCACAGCTACACACTGCTTGCTATAATGCAAGCTTGCACATTTTCAAAACCACCACCTTTTCAGTCAAGAATTCTTTTTTCAGCATATTACTACATACCTGCAATATATAAAGCTTGAATTTAACCAAATGTGATTTTCGAAAATGTGCCATCACACATTTCTCACTCTTTTTTTGTCACTCATTTATGTTTCTCACATTTGTATTTAAATGTAATCCTTTTTAATCTAAAACATGAGTATCCAGAAAGTGGCAAAAGGAACATAACATTTTTGTAAACAGTACTAGATTACTGAAAGGAATAAAAAGCACAGATGCACGATGGTTTGAAGGGTCCAAATGTACAATATAACGAATGTGCTTAAGTTAAACAACCTATAATGTGTTCCTCTAAAAGGACTACAGCATGCACATTGTATAGTGCTCTCACATTATTTTGGCAATGCGACCACTGTCCACTGTTTACCTTCACACTGAATGCATGTGGACTGTGATAGATTGGGTGAATGGGTGGCCATGACTTCCACTGGTGAGTAACTCAGCTGTTGGGACTTCTTAACTCCTTTCTGAGACATTTATCTTTCTTGCCTGAAATGTTCATAATCAATGGCATGAGTGTTCTGCAAATGAACATGCAACACAGTAAAACTAATTACTTTTGATATACAAGTCCTACAATAAATCTTTGCAGAAAAAAACAATAATACAGATTTAACTACATTTCTGAATGGACATATGCACATGCATGTAACACAATGTTTTTTGTAGTGTTATACACAGAAAACAAACCATTTTAATTTGAGTACATGAGGACAATAGCTACTGTCATTTGCATCTGGTTTGCAGGAAACAAAATATTGGTGCACAGGTATTTCATGCGAATGTTGTGCTAAAAAGCAAATAATATTTAGAATAAGAAGCTCTTCTGTATGCAACAGCAGCAGGAAGACTTACCATTGATATGATGCCATAAACAGCTGTCTCTTTCAATTGTGGGTTGAGATTCAGACAGCCGTCTGAGGTCATTTCAAAGAAATTACATTCTTTCAACACCTTCTATAACTACTGAACTCTTCCAAAAGCCTGACAAGAAGTATTGTCATAAAAAACAAAGTAGCAAGGACAAGCCACCCCCTCCAAACACACACACACGTATACTCGCAGACAAATCCTTCTAAAACTGGATGTAATTTTCCTTGACATGTAGTGACCTGGATGCTTATGTATGTGCATATGTGTGTGTGTGTGTGTGTGTGTGTGTGTGTGTGTGTGTGTGTGTGTGTGTGTGTGTGTGTGCGTGTGCGCGATGTGCATGTGTGTCTGTGTGTCTCTGTGTGTGTATGTATATATGTATACATGTGCATATGTTAAACATCAGTTTCACAGTGTTCACCAATATGCATGTCTATAAAGTTTCAGTGTTCATCAATATGCATGTCTATAAAGTTTCTTTCAACTACTTGATTCTACTTTGTTTCACAGTTACTGAAGCATCATTGTCTTCATTACCTGTATGTTTCAAATCACTTCTTCATTTTAGCACTCCACATAGGAACGATGTGCATGGGCTCAAAGTCTGTAACCTTTGCTGCACTCCAGCATATTAGAGTTTCAGAGGAAAAACAAGTACCATTTATGCAGTAATCTTCAGGGAGCGAACTCAATGAAACATAATTTCAGTGAGTCTGGAGTAACAGCTGACATTAAAAAGTTTTCCTTCTGCTGGTTACCAGTCAAGACTGTTTTAATGCTAAAACAAATAATACAGATAGACACAGTGCAATTGTGTGTCATAATTACTTAACTTTGCCTTCTGCTGACACTGCTAGTCAGACTGTCTCAGGTCATTATATTGCATTTGGCTACATGTTCATGTTTGGCTTCTTGTTCATGTTTCAGGTGCACACTGCTACACCTAAATTTTTCAGGGAACATTTTAAGGATATTATTTTTCAATGAAAGGGTATCCCAAATTAGAGCTGGACAGAGACCTGACTTTAGTTTTGGAAAAAAGCCTGACTTGGGAGTTAATAGACTGCTCTATAAAATAACACAGAGATAAATATTATTTGAAAAGCTTCACTTATAGGTTCATAGGTTCATAGGTTCATACTAGGCTATCTGCCCTTGGGCATTTATAAGCCTAGCCAGTGTGTGTTTGGCTTTCGCCACCCATTTTAAATTAATTTTGCTATGCCCTTTTTTGAGGTTAGTATACTGTGCCTCTGTCTAACAGTGACACAGAAGTGATACCCAGGGTAAACCTACGATCTCCCATCCACTCATCAAGATTCCTCTTGAAGAGAGTCAATGAGGGACTCTGCCTAACCTGGACTGGGATTTTATTCCAAAGTGAAGGGAGCCTCTGGGTTATGAATCTGTCCCTCCAGCATGTCCTATTTATTTCAGTGCTGAGGTTCAAGTCTCTCAAGCACGTAGCTCGATGGGATTTGGATTTTCTGAGGTGCAGCATGTCCATTAATTTCGGGTTGGACATGGCTTTATACGTGAGGCACAGATTGCCTCTGAGCAGGTGGTATGCCACTGAGTAGAGCTGGAGTTTCTTTAACCGGGCAGCATGTGGCATCTGTTTGAGCCCTTTGATCCTCTTGGTGAGGTACTTTTGGGGTTTTTCCAGTTGCTGCAGGTGTCTGATAAGGTACATCCCAAAAGGGGCATTGTACTCAATTATGGGCCTGATGAGGGATGAGTAAAGAGGCATGATGACCTCCCCTGATCTAGATGTGAATCCCTTCATAATTAGGTGGGCTATATAAAATGTTTTTCTAACCACTTTGGCCATGTGGCTGTCAAATGAGAGATTGTTATCAACTTGGGTCCCCAGGTCCCTAATTACTTCTTCTGTACTTAATGGATTACCACCTATGTGGTAATTTGTGGGCACTTTGTTTTTGCCAAATGGGATGACTATACACTTTTTGGCATTTAGCTTGAGGCCATGGCTCTGGCACCAGTTCTCTGTTTCTATGAGGCCCTTTTGGAGGATGCTTGTGTCGGCTGGAGAGTCGATTATGGTGCCCAGTTTGCAGTCATCTGCAAACTTGGTCAGCCACAGTCCTTCCGTGTTGGCCTGTACCTCCGAGAAATATATACCGAACAAGTGAGGTCCCAGGACTGAGCCTTGTGGGATGCCACTTGTAACTGGTTTGGAGTCTGACATGACTCCAGCAATTCTAACCATGTGGGTTCTGTCCTTGAGCCAGTTTGCAACCCATCTAGTGACATAGGGGTTTATATTTAAGCTGGTGAGCTTATCTATAATGCCCGAGTGGGGTATTGTATCAAAGGCTTTTGCGAGGTCCAGGTAGGCTGTGTGGACCACCTTCCCTTGTCAATGGCCTTGGTGACTGTTTCAAAGAAATCAACCAGGTTTAAGAGGCAGGATCTGCCCTTAACAAAGCCAAACTAGGTAGGATCCAGTGTCTGTAGGTCCCCAATATCTTTATTTATGAGGTCCATGATGATCCTTTCCATAGCTTTGCAGACCAAGCTAGTCAGGCTTATGGGGCGATAGTTTCCAGGATCCATTGAGGCACCACCTTTGTGGAGAGGGACCACTGTTGCTGCACGCCACTCTTGGGGTACATATTCTGTAGTAAGGCTGAGATTGAACAGTAGTTTTATGTTTGGGTTTAGCTCTTCTTGGAGTTCATGTAGGATGCAGTCCGGGACACCGTCTGGTCCCATTGGTGCTGTGTTTTTTGCTTTGGAGTGGGCATCTGAGCATCTGAGATGTCAGGGGGGCAACACTCTGCAGGGATAGATATTTGCCCTTTTGGTGGGGAGGGGGAGGAGAAGTTTGCACTGAACCTGTCAGCAAGGATGTTGGCAATGTCTGTGTGTTCGGTATATTTTTTGTCATTTTGGACTAATTCTGAGCATATCTGGGAATTCCCACCCAGGTTCCTAACATAACTAAAGAAAGCCTTGTGATTATCCTTAGTGTCCTGTGCAATTTTTCTCTCGAAGCTGGCCTTCGACGATTTTATAAGTGCCCGTAGTTTTTTGCTAATACTGATCAGTGATGCCTTCCCTTTTTGGGATTTTGCTCTATCATGTAGTAGCTTCCTCCTTCTATTGTATAGTTTGTTTATGGCTGGGGTCCACCAGACAGGACGTCTGCCTTTGGAGGATTGGGTCTTGGTTTTATTTGGGATTGCATGATCCATGCATTCCTGAAGGTGTTCATAGAATGCATTTATAAAGGATTCTGCGGTCTGGGCTGTATTTTCCACAGGCCCAGGGGCTTTGAAGGATTCCACCTCATTTTTGAGGAGTGTGAAATTTGCTTTAGAGAAGTTTTTCACTGTGGTTTTCTGGGCAGGGGGTGGGGTCGGGATGTGAATATCCAGTGAGATTAGTTTATGGTCTGATCTTACCAGTGAGTGATACACTTCTGGTCTGGAGCATAGAGTCCCCATGTTGGTGATGATCAGGTCCAGTATGTTTTCCCCTCTTGTGGGAGTGGTAACAAGTTGTTCCATAGCATTTGAGTTTATAAATTCTAGGAACCTTTGGGCTAGGGTGTTGGAGCTAGAGTAATGCAGTCTATGTTTGGGTAGTTGAAGTCGCCCAATATAATGATGTTTGGAGAGACATTCATATTTTCCAGTGTTCTCAGGAAGGCCGAGTGGGGTTCCTGGGTTTGGGAGGGTGGTCTGTAGCAGGCTATAAACTGGAAGACAGTTTTATCCACTGTTAGTTACACATGGATAGTCTCTGATGCTTCATGCTGTGCCACCAACCTGGAGGTGTGGGTATCTTTGATGAATATTGATACCCCCCCTCCTTTTGTGGTTTGGTCCACGTTTTGGGGCTGAAAAGCATGGTATGAGGTATAACCTGGTAGTGCTGGGGTGCTCTCGGGAGCCTTGAACCAGGTTTCTGTTACTGCACAGATATCGATGTTCTCCATGCTAAGGAGAGTTTTGAGTGTGTGCATCTTGAGGTTTAGACTTCTGGCATTGAGTAGCATTACTCTTAGTTTCTTATCCCTTGTGATACCTATGGAGGTGGGTTTGTCTTTTGAGCCTTGCCTAAAAAAGGCACTATGGGGGTAGCAAGAGCCTTTGCCAATATCCAAAATCCCAGGGGTGACAGGTGCAAGCCGTCCCTAGCGAAGCATCATGGCTTGTCGAGCATGTCATCCCAGGCTGACAGGCATTGGATCCCCTTTGAATGACACCAATACTTAAGCCAGTTGTTGAAATTGATCATCTTGTTTTCATATTGTGGCATCATTCTTGGTGAGGGTAAGATGCTACTCAAGGTCAGGGTCATACTGACCTGGGCTACATGCTCAGAGAGCTCCTCTATGTCTCTTTTCATGTAGTCCAGGGAGATACGTCTCAGGTCATTCACACCAGCATGGACAATGACTGAGTCATATTTGTACTTGCCTTGGAGTGACCTGAGTGCTTGTGTTATGTGGCGGATCCTAGCACCTGACAGGCAGCTCACCGTGACCTTCTCCTTGTTCAGCCTGGTGAGCGGGATGTCAGTGTGCCTGATGATACAGTCATCTATTACAAGTGTATCAGGTGTGTTGTTTAGCCTTAAGGGCTGTGACTGTTCGGCACACTGGCTTTGTGAGCTATGTGTTACATGTGTTTTGTTTTGAGGTAGTGGTGCTTGGGTGTCTGCTTTGGAGGTCTCTGCTGCTTAGGCAGATTTTTATTTAGAGCCTCCGAGTATGTTTTTGTGTGTTTATGTGTTTGGTTTGCTGTCATGGTAGGTCTATGTGAGACTGGAATTGTAGTGAGTGTGGTTTCCTTCTCCTCCTGACTGGTTACGCCATTACTGAGTTGAGAGAGCTTAGCCTCCAGTTTGGCTATATGGTTGCATCTCTCACATGTGTTGGAATTTATTGGGAGGAGAAGAGGGTTGTCTGTGTACATGAGGCCATTGTAACATTGCCTCAACATTCCCAGATTCACCAGCTGGACTGGAGAGGAGATTGACAACTGACCTTTGGACATGCTAGAATAGTATTAGGAATTCCTTTATAATTGAAAAAAAGGGCCAATGGGGGACAAGGTACTCAAGGGGAGTTTGTGAGGGTGTAGTGCTTTTAATTTTTTAGTGCTGACTTGTATAATTGCTTTAGTGAGCAAGTGCCAGGTAACTTAAATGCAATGTGTTACATGTAACTTAAATGCAAAAACGACAAACAGTAACTTTCTTTCAATTGAAACAAGGAAATAAGTACAGCAAGCAGTGCAGATATCACTAGAGATCCACAGAAGCACTGAAAAGCCACGTTTTAGGTGGAATTAGCTTTTCAGGGAAATAACAAGCAAACAAACAACAAGCATACAAACAAAGCTAGATTCAGCAGGCCTGGGTCTAGTCTATGCTACAGCAAACAAGGTGTACCAATTTCAGTAAGAAACAGTTCAAATATGCAGGCACTATAAGCCTTTAACCAGAAATTCCCAGCTCAGAAGGGCAGAGTTCAGCTGTAGTGCTTTTTTGATTTACTTTTATTCAGAATAGAAGCTTCCCTTCTCTCCATGCCATCTTTGTTTGCAGCTTGTTAAAACATAGCAGCAATAAGCCTTCAGATAATGGTAATGCTTATAAGCTAAAAAGGTGCTTGGCTATGTGATCACTAAGACTGAGCAAAGTGGTGGCAGGTAGTCATTTCTTAGTCACAGAATGAACTGTGTGATTGTTTCAATATGAAATTTGTTAGACTCCCAAACCTCTTCACATCACAACTACCAAAGGTCAGCATTACAGTTTTAATAGATTGCATCACACCATGTCATTTGAAATTGTAGTCTGGGGTAGGGAGGAGAACTGAACTTGGGTAGCAGGACATTAAAAGCTGAACAGAACAGATGCAGGTAAGAGGTGCACTATGCTAGGATGTACTATGCTAGGGGGTGTTGGTAAGAGGTGTACTATGCTAGGGGGTGTGGGTAAGAGGTGTACTATGCTAGGAGGTGTGGGTAAAAGCTATACTATGCTAGGGGGTGTAGGTAAGAGGTGTACTATGCTAAGAGGTGCAGGTAAGAGGTGTACTATGCTAGGAGGTGTGGGTAAGAAGTGTACTATGCTAGGAGGTGCAGGTAAGAGGTGCACTATGCTAGGGGGTGTGGGTAAGAGGTGTACTATGCTCGGAGGTGTGGGTAATAGGTGTACTATGCTAGGAGGTGTGGGTAACAGGTGTACTTTGCTAGGAGGTGCAGGCAAGAGGTACACTATGCTAGGAGGTGTGGGTAAGAAGTGTACTATGCTAGGTGGTTCAGGTAAGAGCTGTGGGATAGTCAACATTTTTCTGAGCAAATTAATATAGTTGAAACAGAAATAATAGACTAAGTAATCCACATGAAAACAAGAAATGAAGACTGGGGTCAGGATAGGAAAGGATGAGATATGTATGTCTGAGTATCTTGGGGGAGAAGGAGCTGCAGTTTGGCTTAGTAAGTCATTAAATGAATCACGAGGTAGGTTTATGGAAAGCTGGACTTGCTAGTGACTGATACAGTGATGCATTGAGTAGCATTATCACCTTGCAGCAAAATGTTTTTTATTCAATTCTAGGTTGGGCTGTCTTTTGTGCAGAGTATACATGCCTCAATGTATGCACTTGGATTTTTTCTGCATATTCCTGTTTTCTTCCACCTCCTAAAACATGTGGTAGACATATTGATGAATTTAAATTATCCATGTGTGTGTGTGTGTGTGTGTGTGTGTGCGTGCATGCGTGTGTGTGTGTGTGTGTGTGTGTGTGTGTGTGTGTGTGGTGATACAGGCGAAAGGCCTAGCAAACTACTTTTGCTCCCTTCTTGTTTTGTAAACCCCGTGGATGGAAACAATATCAAAGGGATCACTAAAAGAGTCAGATATGACTACTCTATGAAAAGGTTCACTTAACTAGGAAAAAAAATACAGGGCTATGAAGATCGCTGACCTTAAGGAGTACAATGCAAATTGGATAAGTTGAACGTAAATAAAAATGCAATGAAAATACTAGCATGGGTAAACTGGTGGAAGAAGGTGTACTGGAGACAGCTAGCTGTAATTTTCGCAAGGCAAAAAAGGACAAGAAAAATAGTAGAAAGAGTGACACATTAAGAGACACGAAGGCTGAGGAAAAATTACAAATGAACATAATGACGCCCTGTTAGTGAATGAGCAACTGTTCTCCTGTCATAATTTTAAACTACTAAACTGCAATTATTGCGCCCCTTTTGCTGAAACTTTAAACATATTCTTTAAGCTGTCCACCTTGGACAAACAGTCTTGTGAAATTACTCCTGATGACTGAAATTCTTTATGAACATATAATAAGAATATTCTTCACATCTGCAGGTTTATTCTCAATTATAAATATATTTCACTAAATCATTATCCATGAAATGCTTTTTTAGATCCAGGATAAACATAGTATTGAGATCGTCATATTTTAGGACTACAAAGCCTCTGATTTCTTGATTCCTTATTATGTGTTCTTATTTTTTACTGATTGCAGCTATCTCAAATCCTTCTTCTTTAATCAACCCTTACATCTGATCCAGCTTTTGTGATTAACAATCAATGAAATAAGTAAATAAATAAAAAGAGCCAGGTTGCAAATGTTCAGGGGAGGCAGCACAGATGATATGTGCTGAAAGGAAAGTGTGGAAGGACAAGTTGAGGAGGGGGCCTTTTGAAGGGAAGAACTTGAAAAACAGTGGGACATGACATCCAGGAGTAATGACGAATAGAAGCTGGAATCAAGGGAAGGATAAAGAGGGGGGGGTCTGTTGTTGGAATAAGCCATTTATTATTTCAGGTGATCCTACTTCAAGCTTAACTAAATGGTGAACAAATCTGAAAAGATGTTTTTGGTATGGTGATGACTCTGGCAGGAGTTACCATGCACTGGGTAAGCCCGATCATATTAACAGTATCGTGGAATGGAAGTGAAGAGTAGTCCCTTCAGAATTGCATGCATGGGAACATATAATCTGCCAGATAAGAAAGCTATCAGTGCTAAGTAGAGGACAATGCAGCAGGAAGCAAAGCATAGAAAGATAGCAGCTCAATAGCATTCTTAGGGGTATTGCTGGTGTTATGTGTGAGACAGCAATAAAAGAAAAATCGCTGAAATTCAGAATGAAGCAGACATATGCAGAATGTAGGGATTCAAAGAGTGAAAGAGGAGATGAGAAATTGGTTATAGTGGTGGCCAAGGATGAACACAGGATAGCAACAGATTTCTTCAGCTCCACCAATTTCATTACACTGACAGGAATTAATTACTTAAAAAATTAATTTTTGAAGTAATTTTCTTTCTAAATATGTTTGTTTTATATAGTTCTTGAACTATATCTAAAAAAGAAAGGAAATTTTAACAATATTCCTGTCAGAAATCACTTTGGAAATTTTCCTGTCAGTTTATCAGTCTGAAATGAGTTCCAGTAAGACAAATTCTCAAGACTCTAGCATCAAGAAAGAACTTCAGTCTCTGATAACTATAATCCAGCAACTTACTGCTAAGATGGATAAAATGGATACTAAAATAGATACCTTCATAGAAAAACTACAAACCAAATAGACTTGTTACATATAGACCTGCAACAACAGAAGATCCAGATGACAGGCATAGAAGAAGCTGTGAATGACATGGAAAATAGAATCCAAGAAGAGGAAATCAACATTGAGTTTCTGCTGAAACAAAATACACATTTACAAACAAAGCTGGATGACCTGGAAAATAGATCTAGGCTTAATAACATTAGGATTTTTGGACTGCCAGAAAATATTGAAGGTAACAATATTACTTCTTTTTAACAACATGGCTCCCTAAAACTTTAGACTTACCAGAAGCATTCTCTTTTGGTATCGAAAGAGCACATAGATCTATAGCTAATACTAACTCTAACAAAAACTATCCTAGATCAGTTATAGTTAGATTTCTATCATCTTTGATAAAGAGATGGTTCTTAAATCTGCTTGGGCTAAAGCTCCTGTTAAGATTAATGAGACAACTGTGCGTTTTGACAATGACTATTCTTCCTTGGTAATAGCTAAAAGAAAAGTTTTTCTGCCACTAATAAGGGAGCTTAAAAAGCACAGTTTAAAACATACCTTCTGTTTCCTGCCAAGCTAAAAATCTTCCTTCCTGATGGTCCTAAAATTTTTGATGACTTAGACTCTGCTTTACTGTTTATCAAAAAATAAGATTTTGGATAAAATAGAGGAAATGGAATGGGCTAGTCCTTCATTAAAGAGACTGGCAACTGAAACTTCGTGGAAGACTTCAGAGAAGAAGAAGAGACTAAAAACAAATGATTTGTTCTATGTTTTTTTTCTTTTTTCTCTCATCATTTTACTTCATTATTAATCTTTTTAAATATAGTTCCTGCATTTCCAGAAAGCCACAAATATTCTGAAAAAGATTTAATCAAAGTTATTCTCTGTGTGCAAAGAAATGTTTTGTTTCATAACCAGTCAAAATATCTGAGGAACTAATAACAAGCTATTATTCAATTTGTTTCTCTTTCTGAAAAAGAGAAGTAAGGTCAGTAACTTGATACATTTTTTTTTCTCTTTTTTCTCCTTTTCTTCTTTTCTTTGTTTAAACAATGACATTCTATTTAGATTATGTAGTGGGTAAAGGGTGGGGGAGGGCAGGGAGAGAAGAGTAATGAAAATATGATTAATAGAATAATAACATATTTATTCCTTGTAAAAAGTTTATATGTTCTTCAAATGCTATTCCTAATTATACTTTCTTGATTATACTGCTTATGCTTGTTTGTAAATAATCTGTCATGCTTTAACTAATAATAATTAGAACTAAATAATAGTAAATGATATGTTTTATTTTTAACTCTATTAATATAAACAGTAAGTAATATTCCATTGTATATACATCTTATAGCTTTCTCTTACATTTTTTTATTTCTGCTTTACACTCTTTTATTTTCTACTCTCTTTTTCTTTTCTTTATTCTTTCTCTTTATTTTTTTTCATATTAATATATAGAAATGCTTTTGATCATATAGACACAGTAAATAATAAGATTTGCATAAAAATTGAGTTGGGACATAAATATTGAGTTTTATTACTTATTAATAACTTTGGGCTTAATTTCACTTACATAGAGGCTGTAATAACCTGTAAAATACATCGCAAAAGTTTTGTCATGTTTAGATGCATTTACACTGCTAAACAAATGTTTGTCACTAGTTTTTAACAAGTTTCCTGCCAAAATGTTAAGGGAGACAATCTGGGATGTGGGCTACCTCATGAACAGTGTCCTTGAGTTGTTTCAAAAGCTTCAACTCTCAGAATTCTCACAGAGAAGCTGAAAGCAGTCAGTTTGACCTTTGACCCAGATATCACACTGACACATCGCAGATTCAGGAAGAACACTCTACCAGGAAGTAGAACTGATGCAAATGCGACTATGTGAAGGAAAATGAACTCTTTAACATCTAAATGTGAGTTATTTTATATAATTACTTAAATATCTATGTTATAATTCATAAAATATGTCAGTTATAATGATTTTAAATGATGCAGTTTCTTGTAGTAAGTAAATGTCTTATTTTAGAAGGCATAGAAAATGAAACATTTATTCAAGTGTTTTGAAAATCTACTTGACTGCAGCATACTAATCTGTGTTAAATACTTATGTTCCAAACATATACATTACTATAACTCATTTAATTCATCTGATTGACAAGCATAAATAACTTTATAACTCTATTCTGGAAGAAATTGTCATGTGATATATTTTAAAGCAGTAGTATAGACATACAAAATACAGATGGCTTTTTACAATAATGCAAGTGTTTCTGAGAATTTGCATAACTATGCAGTATGATTTATAACAATTTCTATAAATATAATATTTTATTCTATTGACAATAATGAGTATGAGTAAAATGCTCATATACAAGCAATTCAAGGTTTTTTTTGGAAGCTGTTGACTGCATTTACATGACAGAAAATAGATGCATCTTAATATATGTAATGTCTGAACCATATTAGCCAAAGTTTTTGATTTAAATGAATGTTAGAACTTATTTTTACATACTTTGAATAAATTAATATGTAAATATGCCTTCCTTTTTTTCTCTCTCTCTTTCTTTCACTCTCTCTCCCTCTTTCACATCTTTTATTTCTCTCTCTCCTCTTGGTTCCTAATATCAAGATTATTTGAATGCTATTTGAATACAAGTGTATTATATTACATAGATGTATATAGTAGTATGAATAGTTTAAAAAAAAAAGTTTATTTTAGTTTATATGATGCTGTTTTATCAAATGTGTAGTCTTGTCTTGCTAGATAATTGAATTGAAAGCTGTTAATTTAAGTTAAATATAACCAGTATTAAATTGATAAGGTGGTAGCTGAGGTACTGCTGCTTAGGGTAGGGGTTAACTTGAGTGGTAAATACTACTCTAAGTTGGAGTTTTTAACTCCAGGCTGGATGCAAGGTTTAATCCTTACATTATTTTCACTTGTTCATTGTTATATGTATATAGTTTTGACATCCACAATATATTTTGTACACTCATTGTCACTACAAACAAAATTGAATCCTATACAAAATCCCATAAGAGATTCAATAAATACAGCTATATTTAAAGGTACACCTAAAGGAGGAGATGTAACATTACTTATGTTGTTATTTGTTATTTTGATCATAAGATTCTTAAGTTTTAAAAATGCCAAATGACATCTTTAAAAGGAATTTCTTTAAACATTAATGGATTGAATAATCCGTGTAAAAGGGCAAGCCTAATAAGATACATTAATTTACATAAGGCCAACTTAGTCTTCCTGCAAGAAACCCATCTCTTGAAAAAGATATTGATAAACTAGCCACAAACAAATATACAGTATTGGTTAGTTCAGAGCACACTCAGAAAAAAGAGGAGTGGCTATTTTATGGAATAAAAGTATGCCCATTCCTAAAACCATTAAGTCTTATCAGGATGACAAAGGAATGTTTTGTATGGTTACAATACAAATTAATGGGAAGACTTACACTTTAATTAATGTATATTGGATACCTGGAATTGGTATTAATACAGTGAAACATCATCTTGATAAGATCATATCATTCTCTATAGGAGATATTATTTTAGCTGGTGACTTTAATTGTATACTACATGAAAGTGATACTACCACTATAGGAAAAGAAGAATTACATCTAATGCAAAACATTTAAATGATTTTGCTAATTCTTATCATTTGAATGATATTAATAATCAGATAGATTCAAAATCATTACCATACACCTTTTTTCTAACAGATACAAAACTTATTCAAAAATAGATAGGGTCTTTATTTCTAACCAGATGGTAACAGATTTAATTAATTCCAAAATCATTTCATGTCCTATATCTGATCATAATTCAATTGTTTTGAATTCATGATAAAAATACTCATAATGTTCAGATCAAAAGGATACCAGCATACTTAACTCAACTAAAAGACTATAAAGAATATATACTTTCAGAAGTAAAACATTTTTAGACATAAATAATACTCCTGAAGTCTCCATTGTCTATGTTTGGGATGCCTTAAAATCATATCTATATGGACAAAGTATCAGATGGTATAATAATAAAAGGAAATCTTGGGATAAGGAATTGTTAGATATTCAAAGTAAATTAGACTCTTATAAACATAATAATAAAGAAAATATTATGGACAAGAAAGTTATTGAAGAAATAAACAAACTAAATGAGAAATACAAAGAAATTTTAACTCATAAAGTTAAAATAACTTTAGAGAAATACAAGTTTTTGTCTTATTCAATAAGCCCCAAATACTTACATAGACTTAAAAATAAAACAAAAGGTTGAATAAACAAAACCATATCAAAGAAATATTTTCTCTAAGGAAAAGAAGAATGTTTCTAGTATACCAGAAATACTAGATGAATTTAGAAATCACTTTCACAAAATTAACCATAATAACATTAACATGGAACCTAAAGATAAAATAAAGGAGTTTATAACCACAAACATGAATAAAAAGCTTAATAAACAACAGATTAAACTATTGGACAAAAGTATTTCACATACAGAGGTTATTACACAAATAAATAAGCTTAAATCAAACAAAGCACCGGGTAATGATGGTATTATACCAGAGATATATAAAATCCTTTCTAAAAGTACATATTCATTAATACATAAGGTTTTATTTTGGCCCAAACTGAGTTAATAACCCCCATCTTGGCAATATACATTTATTTAGCCAATTTTAAAACCTAATAAAGATCCAACTAGATGTACTTCATATTGGCCCATCTCATTACTTAATGTTGATTATAAAATGTTTATGAGTATTTTTGCTGATAGATTGAAGACAATCATCCCGGCATTATAGATATAGATCAGACAGGCTTCATTGTAAATAGAAATACTTTTGATAATATAAGAAGAACTTTAACATTAATTGATTTTGCAAATAGGAAAAAGAAAGATTTAACACTTATTAGTCTTGATATAAGTTCAGCATTTGATTCAGTAAGTTGGGACTATCTGTTTACCTTACTGAAGTGCACAAACTTCTCAGATGCATTTGTAAATCTAATTGAGCATTTATACAAAGGAACATTGGCTTATATTAAGGTAGGAACATATGTTTCACAAAAATACCCATTTTAAAGGTACAAAACAAGGATGTCCACTTTCTCCACTATTATTCACTTTAGTAATGGAGCCTTGGGCTAATTTGATCAGAAACAGTACTGACATAGAGGGTTTTGAAATAGATGAAAATACAACATCCAAAATTCAACTTTTGCAGATGATGTTCTAATTACATCAGCAGGATCTAATTCTTCTATGCAGTCTCTATTTGATAAAATGATGAATTTTAAAAGTATTTCTGGTTTAATATTCAATGAAGAAAAAACTAAAATACTACCTATATATACACAAAAAATATTCTCATTAGTGATTTTACTAAATATGTACCCAATTCAGGTCAGATAACTTATTTAGGTATAATACTATCTAAAGATATTAAATCTATTATATATAATAATTATAATACCTGTTTTCTTAATATACAAAATCTTTTTAATACCTGGAATAATATGTTTTTACTATGGAGGAGAGACTTACAATTATTAAAATGATAATATTCCCCAAGATTTTATACTTAATACAATCAATAATACTTCCACCTACAAAAATAATTATCAAGAAACTGAATACACTAATGTTAAATTTCCTATGGGCACCTAATAGACCTAGGATTGCATTAAAGAAACATACTAATAGCTGGTCTCAAGGGGTATTTCTTTTCCAGACTTTAATTTATATACTATCTCTTCTATTGTAAAAGTTATTACTTTATTAATAGATCAGTCATATGTCATAAAATGGAAAGATTATTGGGAGCTAATTAGTATGCACTTCATGAAAATCTCCTTAACACATAAAAATATGATTGTAAATAACTCCATGTTATGGTTACTAAAGGAATTTTGTACTTCACCTATTACACCTAAACATATGGTTTGTTACCCATTAAATATTATTATTAGCTATTGTAACTTTATATTCATGCACCCTAAGTATAGGGAATGGAATTTTATTATATTCCCTATAATGTATACTCAGGGTATGCTTTTGTCATCTACTTCTGAAGGAACTCATTTAGCTATAGATAATGATCTAAAGTACTGGTATCAGTTGATATCTGATAATAAAGTTAAAAATCTAGATTTCTTAAAACAAGAATTTGATCTAAGAGAAACTTGCTGGTTAGAGGTTCAGACCTTTAGACAACATCTCATTAATAAAATAGATCTAATGTCTATAACAGTTAAAGAATCTATTTCAACACTGATTGATTACTTGATATTAAATTTACAACATAAAGTTTCTGATAAAGGTAAACTTTCATACATACATAAAATTATCAGACAAGAAACTTTTTACAGTGTAGATTCATACTGGAATTATTTCACTTCTATTAATGGGGACCCACCAAATCAACAAGATAAACAATATATATTGGAATCTGCCTATAGAACTACGTCTTCCATTGTCTGGAGACTTTATACATGGAAATTTTACATAGATCTTTTTATACACCTTTGATGATGAATAAAATAAATAATAAAGATAATCTATGTAAGAGATGTAATGTAGAAATTAATGCTGACTGGGCTCATATGTTTTATGACTGTATAAAATTGAAAGAATACTGGAAGTCAATTAATGAATTTTTGCAGGCTCTTTTTACAGATAATTTCATTATTTCTAAATCTCTTATATTATTCAACACACCTGTACCTCAAAGTGTTAAAAGGTTAAGCTTCCCTTGTTATGGTCTATTCTAGCAGTGGCTAGGAAAATAATAACCAGAAATTGGATTTCAGATACACCTCCTTCGTTCAATGAATTTAAAAATGTTATGAATATAGTGTGCCATATGGAAATAAACACAATTAGGTCAAGAACAACTAGAAAAACATCTTATTATATTGTATGGGATAATTTACAAAATTTGTTAAAAAAATCCTAATTTCAATAGCATGGTATTTTAGTTTAATTAATTGATCTGATTGTAGTGGATGTCTTTGTAAATACTTTAGTTGTTTTGTTGAATGTTATAATCATATCTATTTTTAATTACTTGTATACAATTGTTATGCTATTTCTCTTGTATGTTAAAACAATAAACCTGTTTTGAAAAAAAAAGAAATTGGTTATAGTATGCAACAGTTAGAGCTTCGGTAACAAAATTAGTCAGCTGCATACTGTCCTCAGAGAAGGAGTGCCAACACTGGAGGTATAACAGAACCGCGGACTGTACTGGACAGTATCTGAGGTAGGGCTTTCTACCCAAATTAAAGTATATAGAAGGGAAAAGGACAGAGCAAGGTGCATCCTTGTCCAGTATCAAAATTTGTTAAAACTGATTTTTTATATATCTACTCGTGGTTATTTGATGCCTACTTCAAGGAGCCATTCATATGACTGAACAGACTCATTATGTTATATGAAGGAGTTTTCCCAGAATGCACCATTTATAGCTGGCAATACATGTATTTATCTGTGTTGGTAACTGATTCCTTTTTCAGAAACTACTCTGAAGATCTCATAACATGACCACCACTAATTAATTGTCTTACCTGCTTACTTCTGCTTATGAATTCATGCTACCAGGCAGCAGAGATGCACTGGAAAAAATTATGTTATTCCTCTTCATAAAGGCTGTACAGCAACAGACCCTTCAAATTTCATACCTATTTCCACCTTATCTCCCCTGTCAAAAATACTAGAAAAATGTATCCACAAACAGATTATTGATCATATTCTCCAAGAAAATCTCCTTACTCCCACAAAACATGGCTTTTGGCCAAAGCACAGTACTGCTACTGCGCTGACTTCCTTTATTAATACTATCTCAAAAGCACGAGATAACAATACATTAGTTTCCTGCCTGTTCCTGAATCTATCAAAGGCATTTGATACTGTCTCACATAGGTTACTACTTTCCAAACTTGCTTCACTCAACCTCTGTAACTACTATATCATGGTTCTCCAGCTACCTCTCTAATAGATACCAGGCTGTGAAATGGCAATGCAACTACTCTCCCTTTCTTCCAGCACAAACTGGGGTCTCCTAAGGCTCCAACTTTGGTCCCCTATTTTTCAACATCTTTATTAATGACCTTCACTCTGCTTGTTCACTCTCAACTATCATTCAATATGCTGATGATTCCACAATTAACTCCAGCTCTGACAACATCACACACCTTCATACCTTAACCCAAGATTCCCTCCACTCTGTAGAACTATGGCTTACTTCCACCAACTACTACTGAACCCTAAGAAAACCAAACTCCTCCTGTTCCTCCCCACCTCCCTATACCATCACAAAACCTCCTTCACTGTCTCCTCCCTGAATAATACTATTATCTCATCTGAACCCCATACCAAACAACTTGGTGTTATTATTGATGACATCTCAAATTAGATCTACACACTCAGCAGTGCATAAAAAAGACCCATCAAAAACTAGGTCTGCTCTATAGACATAATAAATGCCTTACAAATGCTTCCAGACTAGCCCTTGCTCAAGCCTTTCTCGTCCCCACACTGCTGTATGCAGCCCCTATTCTTACACACCTCCAGTCTAACATTCTAACTAAACTTAAAACCACCTATAACAAAATAGCTCAATTTGCCTCCAACCTACCTTACCGCACCCACCATTGTATCATTCTAAGAAACCTGCAATGGCTTGAATTTCACCACCAAATCCTAATACCACAGCTTCTCTTGGCCCATGCAATTCTACATCATCCATCTTCCTGTCCCTCCCTCTCCACTCTCATCCAGAACTATACCTCCAATAGCTCTCTCCACAGCTCTCAACAGAACCTCTTGCAAGTCTATATGCCTAACAAAAATATTGGTAGACTACTCTATAGCTGTTCCATAACAAATACATGGACCAAACTACCCCAAGAAGTCAGAAGTATCACAGACCCTAACACCTTTAAAATAGCAATTAAAGACTATTTCCACATATCATGGACATGTTTCACCCAACATAAGCTATACTTCTTTTACATTGACTGTTGCCCTCTCAGATAATACCCTACTTGTCCTCACACTGGCTTCTTACCTGTTCTCCTTTCTTGTCCTTACTCCTCCTTTCTAATCCTGACTCCTCCTTTCTAGTCCTGACTCCTCCTACTTTTTTCCCACTATACACTACCTCCAACCATATACCTTAGTAGCCTCCTCCTCACAATATACTCTTCTTTGTGCTATTTCTATATTCTTCTCATCTCTCACTACAACTTTCCTCAGTTATGCTAAAATCAGGTCTCTATATGTCTTCTACAATATCTTTACATGCCTTTAATCCCTGTGTATAAATCTCTCAGATATTTGCACTTTTTGAATTAATTTCAGAATAATGTTTTCTTTTGTAAAAATTGAACCTGCCATGTACTAAGAATGTTAGTTTTTATTGTATTATTTCTTCTTTTGTAAAATACTATCTTTGTTAATTAATGTCTAAATAATGTAATACTGGAGTTTTTCTCCTCAGGTCCCTGCTGAAAAAGGGCTTCTGCCCAGCCAGACTAACCTGGTTAACAAATGTCAAATAAATAAATAAATAAATAGGCCATCTGATGTAATCTTTTTATAGCTATTAGCTTGATTTCTGTGATGCTCACGCACAGTTATACTGTAAGCTTTATATGTGTCCTTAGTGTCTCCAAATCCCTCTGTGCCATTTCCTGAAGCAGTCATTATGTGAACTGAAATCTTTATGCACAATGGCCATATGATATTGGGTTTATGTTAAGGTTTCCAGCAGGCTGCACTACCCCTAAAACTTTGCATGTACCAGCATCTCACAAACCCTTCACCTGCATGAGAAAACAGGCAGTTTGCCAGTCTGTCACATGCTTATTAGTTGGTCCTCTGATCCCTGACTGATAATCAATTCTCTTTTCCTGCATTAGTAGATTGACTCCATCACTGATTAACCCGATAGTTCTAAGAAGAAGCTCCTCTTGCCATCCAGATGACATGACCCGGAAGCCATTGTTAGATATGGCAAGAATATGCTATAATTCATGAGTACACATTTCAGTTCATCATATCTCCAGTTGTCAAAAACTTGAACGCTAGTGGACCTTATCTGTGCTTCATAATTGTCATATAATTGTCCATATAGTGTTTAATGGCATTTAATCTATGTGGATTGGATACTCTAAACTGGTCATAGGTGTGAGTGCATGTGTGTGTGTGTGTGGGGGGGGGGGGGTACAGAAAAACATCTGCTATAAGACTAGCCACCTAGCAGTGTAAACATTAGTTTTACTGGATGGTCACTGTTAATGTATCATCCTGACTCCATGTGATAAAAATGGGAAAAAAAGGGTAATGGATAGATGGATTGGGAGTTTACACTACAGTCCCTGGAAGATACTGTGGCACTAACCTGTCATTTTCCCTATTTGCACTGAGATCTAATTTTAAGAATAAGTTAGCAGACACTGTGTTTACCATCTGGGAAATATGGTTCCCTATTGAAATGTTGGCCCTTGTAATGGTAAGTGCCAACACACTAGAAAAAGAAAATCCATATGAGCAAATACCGAAAATCTCTCTTCTCTAAACTTTTTTTCCCCAAGGGGCACACTGCACCTACCAACTTATATATACCAACCCTGAGATCAGCATACCTCACAGAAAAGGGAATATTCCAAGAAATAGCTGTCTTGGACTTGGATATGTAAATCTGTTCTTTTTCAGCCATTTAGTATTTTAGAACATGCTGAAGTGTGTCCCAACATTTCATATGTTTACTGGGAAATATAATTTAAATATTATAGCACACAAAGAAATAAATGAACTAATATACTTGAAAGCTAGACAAAGTCATTCTAAATAATTTGTGTGGGATAAAAACAGTGTCAGGCTTTTTAATCTATCCTTAGGGTGGCCTAGGGAATGCACAACTACAATGTGCAATCCAATAAATAATATTTAGTGTACATTCCAGCTCTTTGAGTGATGCATAGGACTGAATTGTACTAATGGTGTGTCAGGTATAGATAGAGTGATGAAAGACTTTGTGTGCTGTGTATTAGTTGTAAAACAGCCATGTCATACAACATTAACCCACAGCTAAAACAAACAAAAAAAAAACACGGAGAAAGTCCAGAAAGCAAAAACAAGGAACCGGTAGAGCTGGACCAGTCAGGAAGGACATATTCTGCCTGACTGGTCCAGCTCTACTGGTTCATTAACCCACAGCTTTCTTTATCCATGCAGTGCCATTGTAGATATGGAGGAATTTTTTTTCAAATGTTTTCCTTCATATTACAATACAAGGGAAAGATATCTGTGAAGCATTCATAAGCAGAGAAAGAGGAGCTAGGAATCTTTGCAACTGTTATTCTTATCTCTAACTTTTCTATCAATGCTTAAAGGAAATAAAAAATGAGCATCTTACTAGAATGTTCTGAAAATATCAGTTTACTATATGAAACACTGCACCTCATTAGAACAATTTCATTCCAAAACTCATACAAATGTCCTCTTGGAATAGTAGCTGATTTTGGGATTCCTGTTGTATGTTTGAGGATTCTGAGATCCTTAGAACTCTAATAATTTAAATGCAATTACAGGAAGATATATATTAACTTTGGCAATGCTGTGTCTTGGAGTATTCCCTCTTTCCCAAGGTAGAGTGATCACAGAGTTTGTATATAAGGAGCAGGGGTGGGGGCTGCATCTGGGCATATTTTACTTATAGTGTCTTTCAAAGTTCTGTGCTACTTGTGTTAAATCGCACTTAATTTTTCATAATTTTAAGACTTGCATTATCGAGTCTCAAACATTTGATCAGGAACCATGTTTTAGATGCTGATTCAAGCAACATGGAATTATCTTGTCTCTGGTGAACGTACTTAACTTATATTAATTTGCTACAAAACACCAGCATTTAAATATAAAGTCCAAAATTATATTTTTGTATGGCACATTGTACTTTTGCAGATATAGTTCTGGGCAGACTATACACTACTTCCCTATCAGATTCATTCATCACAACTCGCAGCTTCTGTAGTGTACCTGTCACTAAGAATATCACCAAACACTGCACACAGTATGTGTCTATACAGAACATGTGGATAAATGCGTTTTGGAGATCATAGCCTGTATGGCTCATTTGTAAGTGAAACCACTGTGCAGCATGGCTGCCAATAGATGTTCTCATTCTTTAACCATACAAGGATGTGAAATCGATGCGATGCACCTTCACAGGTTGCCTGCCGGCCTTCCAGTCCCATTGTTGCTGCTGGGACCTGTATGTTTCTATCAGGTTGCAAGACAAGTGAAGGGATTTGAGAACATGATTGCTCCTGTGATCGCTAGATGGTGTTTTGTGGGAGAATGTCCTTGCATACTCTAAGCACGTTTCTCTTAGTTCATAGTCAACAAAACAGGTGCGTGTCTACATTTGTACATTTTAAACTATTATATAAAATATATTATAGCCCTATGTGTGTTGCTGTGTACACATCTGAGCTATGTTTCTATAGAACTGCTACTGCTCTGCAGTTATATGTGAGATTGATTCATAAATGTGTGTATCTCATACTCATTTTCGAGGAGCATAATTAATTTATGTACTACAATCGTTGAGGGACCTACTGCTAGAGGAGTTGTAATTTGCTGGAAGGTGATGCATTATTCCTTCAGTTTCTTTGAAATATACAGGTGTACCATCTTCTTTGCACAATAGATGAGACAGTAAAAGACGTGACTGTATCTTTTTATGTATACATAATATGTATATATTTCACTAAACCTGTCCTGATGTTCCTTAGCAATGACCTGCTAAATACAACATTTTTTTCAGGGGGAACCACATCTCTGCCTATAGTGATTGCTGCCAATATATGATTTTATCCAAGTTTCTGAATTCTGCCCCAGATTATTCTATTCCATGTCATCTTTTTAAGCTACCTGTACACTCTTTCCAGATGTACTAGATGTCTAACTGAAAAATAGCAGAGGGGAACTGATATTAGTGCCGATCTGTTTTAGATACCATATAAGATTAAAGGTATTTCATCAGAAGGTTTCCTCAGTACTTTATAAATCCCTTGTTTGAAATTTAGGCTTCTATCTATGAGACTCTTGTGTTTTATGAATGTTGTTTAGACTTTGATTTTTGATTGTGTATCTGTTGTTGCATAGCTTGGAGCTGAACACATTATTTTATCTGCTGCTTTCCAAAATGCCTACCACATTTATGTGAGAAGGCCTGTTTTGATATTCTAACATTTAAAGGTGGAAGTCATCTGGATATGAAATAGTCTCCATTGCCATATTTGCACTGACTGCTTTTAGAAACGTCGACTGCTCTAGTATGAATTACTTTGGTTTTGTCCTTTAGGATCATTATCATGGTATTCAATTTTTCCAGTGTTTCTGCCAATGCTAGTCTAGTCTTCATTACATGTTCCAAAACATCTGTTGTTTGTAGAATTTCCATCATACCTTCATTGTGTAACTCAATGTTGCTCCCTTGCAACTCTCTGAAGCTTGGACCAATGTTGGAATTTCTTGATCTTTCTCCATACCATCAAGACTGCAACTGATATGAGTTAAGGTTTTTATTTCTGCTTATAATTTCATACCAGAACATTTAGCCACTGATGTTTTTTTGTTACTCTTCATATTTTCTTAGGTTATAGCACAGAGCTCATATCATATGCTGCCAACTATCACTGACTCAGACCCTCCAACAAACTACTTGTAATCTGAATTTTAAACCTTCCCGTATTTGAAACTTCATGGCCAGATTGCTGTTGCCAGAAGTTTTTTTTTAATAGGACATCAGTTACTTGCAAGTTTTTAGTCCTTTTAACTACAATTCTGCTTGCATTATAATGAGCACATGTCTAACCTGTAGAGGGTAGAACTTTTTTCCAAGATCATAGAAAATAAAATGCCATCCTAATATATTAGTATGCATATGCACATTTCCTTTCTTCCTGAAGGCCCTTTTCAGGTTATCCCATCACCTCCCACATTCCAAAGACATGTGGTAGGCAGATTGGCGACTTCTAAACTGTCTGTAAGAGCGTGTGAGTGAGCATGCATATGGAATATGAACGAAGGTCTTGGCACTCTGCTTCCACCCCCATACCCCCACCTAGTAAACTCTGTGGCTTGTGGCAGCTGTTCATGGGGTTACTATAGGAGTCATCTGCCACTCATGAGCATGACTGGTCTCAACAACCACATTTCTATTAAACCTATTTTAGTTAACAAGCACTAAATAGAATTATGGTCAGCTATGTTTTTATATGTTTTATCATATATATATGTATTACATATTTTCTTCATATACATTATACATATATAGATATATATACTTTCATATATATATATATATATATATATATATATATATATATATATATATATATATATATATATATATATTTTTTTTTTATGCACTTCTTCACGTGTTTTAGACAGTGGAGTATTAATTCCAAGTGTTGATTAATGTTTTAGCTTCATAAAAATGTGGAATTATTTATGTCTTGATAAAGTTGTATTGCATATGTATTTATTTCATATACTATTAATTTTATATATTATTCATTTCATATACTATTTATATTCATTTTATTATTAGGATATTTACATATGATGTGATATAAATATTATGGAGGAGTTTAATAAGTTGAATATACACACTACAATAGGTGGTATTTATATTCATATTGCAGTGTAAGATCATTTTAAGGGGATGTTATTTCATTAAGTGATTTTTGGCGCAGAAATGTATTTAAATGGTCTGTGGAGTTTTTTTTTAATTGTTCTGATGACGCCCATGTTCAGTGGGTGAAAGCGCTCAACTTTGGATGTAATAAAGAAGATTTTCATTTATTTTTATTGAACCAGCCTGGTTTCATCATTTTGTGCAGTTTGTGACAGTCAGTGTTCGTGTTGCTGTGGATTTGTGTACTTTGTTGACTGAATGCTTCAATTTTTCAGTTGTAATTTCTAATTCTAAGGGAAAAATAATTCCATGATCTAGGAAAGATGGTGTATAATGCATCTATTCTACCCTTTTCTAATAATGATATTTATTTTGATCTAGTGTTAGCTTCCACAATGATGTGTTCCAGGCACAGAATTTAAAGTGCAAATTGATAAGACATTGACTTATGGATCAGGTAGGAGTCTTCTCTAAATAACATAAAAGAAGCATAATATAATGACCATTCTGTAAGCCTTTATCAATAGTTGAGTACCTAGAGTTCTGTGTTTATTTATTTATTTTTTCTGATAAGGAATTGTATATTTTAAGTTATTTAAAATGGTGTTTTCAAGGGCCATAGAATATAATACTTTATTCCACAATGAGATGGTTTAGTACAGTAAAAAGTGTACAGTGATCTCCCTGAGTGACCAGGCATCTCCTTTAGAATTAGATAGGCTATAAAATATACTTTTCTGACTTTGGTACATAGGGAATGGCCAGAGTATCCTTTTCAATAACTGACCATGTATTTTGCAATCATTCATTATGTCCTTTTTTGCCAAGTATAATGATGCCACATTTACTGACAGACAGTCATTCTTATTACAGTAATACAGGAAATATATATTCTTTGTAGACCATCTTGAGGAACATTGACATCTTTTATTGAAGAATTTATGCAATCCAATTTGCACTCATCAGCATATTTGTCATCCAGAGTTTACATCCCATTTTCATATCTGAGAAGACTAGTTTGAAAAGAAGTAGCCCCAGTAGAGAGTCCTGTGGAACACCACTGGTAAACCCAATTAATATGGAACGGCGAATCCCATTATATTACGTATAGGTAACATAGAATACTTTTAAGCTGTCAGTTTCTCCCTTATGTCGAATAGTATCAAATGCTGTAGCAAGGTCAAGATAAGTAGTATATATTATACCCTTCATCAAGCGTCACTGTTCTCTCATCAAGGGGAAAAGGTAAGTTCCTTCCAACCCAAATGTTCCATATCTAGTAGAAGTAAATATCTTTCTCATATTGGATAAGCTCTGTTATAACTATATCAATGAACACGATTGATGGAGTTAAAATTGTGTCTAATAAGACCCACTCGTTAGAGCCACAATAACCTCTTGCCATAGATCAGAAGTGTGCTCATGATATCATTCTATTGAAAATTACTGCTATGGATTTAGTTGGGTTTAACTTTAATCTATTTCGGAAACTAACAGATACGATTCTGGTTCCATGGAACCCAAGTTTGTAATTTTATTTATGGTGGCAGATGTAGTTATCTTTATTTATATATGGATGCCTCTTCTTGCATCTATAGCACTCTTACATATGTCTGGTTATTGTAAAGCTTATGCAAAACAAATCTATAAGTACATTAGCTAAATACACCATTGTTTACATGTTACATTGTCATTTTTTCCCATTTCAATTTTTTGATACAGTTGAATAATACCTTATTTTTCTTTTTAAGATCAACTATATTCACATTTCGAGCTGGAAGATCTGATAAGTAAATAATTCTGACACTTTATTTAACCAAAATTTGCTATTATAACTATTTATAAAAGGCTATGTTCTTCTTTTTTCTTTTGTACATCTTATTCATTTTCAGATAACACCAAAGGTATTGTTTATTTTTCTTGAATGCATTTATTAATAATATCTTAGACCTGGTTGATAGTATCTTACAAATATTTATTTGGGTCATTAAGAATGGTATCCATATCTGTTTTAATAAGTATGTAAATTTTGTATTACAGTTTCACTGGTAAAATTAGGAAGAATAATTCATTTATTAATGAGTTTGATTTCCCTCTTATACTGAAGTTTATGGTATAATAATCTATATTTGTTACAGAAGGTATAGCCATGTGTGGAACAGTAAAATGGTCCTATACTTGTTGGTATAATATCTAAGATATTGGCAGCCCAAGCTGGATATTGTGCTGTTTGTTCCAATTTATTTTTGATTAACATAGTTGATTAAAGTTTTTCCATAGTTAATGTTTGGTGGTCTATCCAGTCAATGTTCGAGTAGTTAAACTCCCCCAGAAAAATTAGATTTTCAATGATTTTAACATTCTGGAGTTTAGTCAGCAAATCCTTCTGCTCCATAGAATGCATGGCTACTGTACACTAGATTTTTATAATAATGCATTCAGTACAACTAATATTTATTATTGCTTGAGCAAATTCTAATCCTTATTTTTTTTTTTGGCTTCTAATGTTAAGGCATTCTATTACAAATATAGAGATGCCACCACAAATCTCATCACACCAGCATTAATTCCCTTTGAAACAGGAAAATAAACCATCCATACTGCCCTGGAATTTTGATAAGCATTTTTGACCTTTAAACCGGTTTCAGTTATAATATTTCTAGCTGCATCCTCCAAGCACAGCAAGGCTTCTAAATAATACAACCACATTATCACTTTTTTATTTAAAATGGGATAGAACATTTTCTATTCATTGCTTGGACTTCTCAGGAGGCAGGTAAAGCCTATAACCTCTAATTAAATTATTAACATCTTGTCTTGATATGCAGGAGTCATACAAGGTGACGGTATGATTTTTCAAAGCAGATATGGTTTCCCAGTGCTTGTTATGATGTTCAATAATCCTGAAATATCTTGTAATATATCAAAGACAGAAGACCTTTTTAGATTTTTCCTTTCAACAGAAATAATGGGAATGTGATAATTACTTTAATTCTTTGTTATCTAGTTGAGATGTCCCTAATTTTGGACCCAGGCAAACATGGCACTGTCATGGTCTCCTTGCAAACACCAGTAAGATATATGTCTGCGGTACCCTCAGTGGAATCACCTATTTTATGGATCTTTTGGGAATACTATGTTGCAGCAACTGCTTAATGGACTTTTGAATCTGTCTTGGTTTATCCCAGGTAGTTTGCTATGGACTCTACCCTCTGCCATGTTACCATGACTGACTATGGAGAATCAAAAAGAGCATATAGCAGAGTTGCTCAAACAGTAGGGAAGCAAATCTTGCATAATAAGATTAATGCAAATAAAAATCAAATAAAAACCAACAAGGTGAAATGGAAAGACTCTTGCAACACATTTATTAACTTTATTATCGCTACAATTTCTTACACGTTTTCGTTTACCACAGCAGACTTCTTCAGACAATAACTCACACACAATAAAATCACTTATATACTTAACTTAAAATAGCAAACCAGTCAGGTTCCCCTCCTGATTAAAACATTTGTTCACTTAAAAAAGAACTTTTCTTTAAAATTACGCAGCTCTGTTTTTAACCACAGGTATATTAGCAGATAAAAAAGTACAAAAAACAAAAGTTACAAATATAAGTACAATCCCATTATATGCTGTCAAAAATTCTCTCATAAAAATTCTCTAATAAATACATTTAATTTAAAATAAATTCATTGTAAAACCTCATACTGTGAAAGAACTTCAATACACATGTATAAGGGTATACTATAAATGTAGATTAATGCAAAGCAGAAACTTAAAAAGGAGGGCGTTAAGTAGAAACAAGGTAGAAATAAAAAAAAAACTTAAAATAGTAGCATCTTCCTATTGCAGAGGCAGAAGTATTCTAAGTAATGAGATACCCTGTGTATGTCTGCCATGTCAGAGTACATTTACAGTACTCAGGAGATGTCACCTCTTCGGTCTGTATAACTACACAAATGTTTGGAGTTTAAGTACTGTCTTAGAGCTACTGCAATGTTGGAAAGCATTCCAGCACACCTTCTTTAAGCATCCAAGCTTGGATCAAAAAAGATCAGAAAATTTTGCAAAAATTACATGTGCCTTGGTACCTGAGCATGTAAATAACACAAGTCAATGTAATACTCTTAAAATTGTGTTTTTGTAGAGGGCAAGATCTCATTGCACTCCTCTTTGAGGGTTGAAAGCCTTCCACACCCCAATCCTTATTAGTTTGTTGTACCTGGGAGGAAAAACAATCACCATAAGGCAGTGTAAAACCCCTCTTACTTTTTTCTGGGATGCTGTAGGTTCAGACTGCCCAGTAGCAAAAGCAGGCAAGAAATAGGGTCTTGTTAGATGTGTTTGAAAAAAATATAGTAGAATGAGCAAATGAATACCGATGCTGTTATTCTCAAACTACTGTGATATGAGTTTGGGTGATCTGAACAAACACATGTAAGCTGCTAAGAATACATCAGCATATCCAGTTCAGTGAAAGTTGTGGTTCTAGTGCTTAGGACTGTCAGCTAAGGGGATCCTATGGGTACTCAGGAGTTTACAGAAAAGAATGCACTGATTAAGTGTGCAGGAAGTAGATGATCTTAGAACTTTAATGCTGCTATGCAGCAACACGTAGGCCCAAACTATGGCTCTGTGTCATACATTGCATAGTCTGCAGACGATCCCCTTTGTTTGGAGCCAGCAAAGTTTGGTGACTCAGGGACAGTGAGATTGAGAGAGAAAGTCACTAAAGGTGCTTGTTTAGGGAGTCAATATTAAATTGTGTTACCTTACTTACAATCGCATTTAAGCAAGTAATATTTGTGGCAGATGTAGTGGTACGTAGAAGCGGTGCCTATTCAGTAATCCTGTGATGAGCAGTTTAACTGAGAATGTTCTAGACCCAGAGAGGAGGGTACAAACAATGAGGGTCCTTTTAGCTGTGATTCCACTTTGGTTTGCATCACATCAGCAGGATGGTTGAATGACAGAAGTAGACTGGTCAAAAGCCCAAATACCTGAAGCCATAGCTCTCATCTATTCCTGATTTAGCCTCATATCTTTGCTCTGTCCCTCATAGTACATCACTTAGGGCTGTGGTCAGTCAATACTGTCAGACATTTGAGTTGTATACTTCTTATTCTTCATAAAATAAATGCCGATGTAAAACTTGTGGTTCTCTTACATGTAATGTCATATTTGAAAATTGTCCCTTATTTTGGGCATTAATATTGCATTATTTTTGGCTTTTTCACTTATTCTTGAACCCAACTGTCGAGAGCTAAGTTTCAGAATGGTTATGACTTCAGCCTGTTTTGATATCTTAAAGGTAATATTCCACTGTGCTTGAGTATGGAGTAAAGGTAAAGTACACCTGATAGCATGAGTCTGGTCTCTATACACTTTATGGTAAGTTGTTTGCTCATGAATGATATGTCCTAATGACAATTATAATGACAATTGTAGAAATACTCAGTAGAACTGGTGCCAGGTCATCACCATAGAGCATGACTTGCAATTCACGTAGAAACAGGCTATAATAAACAGTAAATAGCAGCAGTCCTAGAATGGATCATTGAAGAAATTTTCTACCTCAGAGCTCAATGTCTTCTGAGAGAGACACTTTGATTCAAACACTAAAAACTAGGGTTGCAAGTAGCCTGAGAATATCTGAAGGCTGATGGCACTTGTAATGATAGGGAGTTCTACATTCTGCATTCTACAACAGAGGAATTTAGCAGGGGGAGTGCATTAGCAGAAGAGCAGGGGGAGTGCATTACCAGAATACAGTAGCTTGTAGGAGAGGTAAATACCAATGTAAGAATCAATGCAAGATGCTTAAATAAAGAAAACACTTTCTTTTTTTCCTCTCTGCTTTAACTTATAAGTAAATGTTCTGCTAGAATAGTTGTAAGCTAAAAACAGTGCATTACCAAAAATAAGAAGAGTCAGTTGAGTAAACCCTATTGTTTAACCATTCATATTTATCACAAAGTTTTATGTATCACAAAGTAAGAAGCCGCGGTGGTGCAGCGGTAGCGTTGTTGCCTCACAGCAAGAGGTTCTCCCGTTCGATTCTCAGCTGGAGTGCCTTCTGCGTGTAGTCTGCATGTCCTCCCCACGGTCGAGTAGCGTTCGAAAGACATGCATGAATGGGCGTGCCTTCATTGAAGGTTGGGCATCGAGCTGGCACCTTGGCACCATGAAAATCTACTGCCAATCATTAGTGGACCGGAGTTCCGCTGTGGCGACCCCTAACCGGGAAAAGCCGAAAGAAAAACAACAACAACAAAGTTTTATGTCTAGATACAGAAGCTTACCAGAGGAAAGACTAAACATGCTTTGCAGCAAATTGTTGATTAGTTTTCAGCAAAGCAAAAGCACCAGCAGTTTATTTTAAAAGAAATATTTTCTTGGGTGAGCTCCATCATTGTGACTGCGCCTATTGAGATCAGACAATAACAGCAACAAGTAACAGCACATATATATTACATAAGGCTATATTTGGAAACATTTTTTTCTTTTTTGGTATTATGTTGCAGCAATTAATTATCCTTCTCAGAAGATACAACAAATTAAAAAATGAGCACCAGCATGGACCATATTGCTATAATAAACAGGTAAAATGCACTGCAGACAGAAGCCACTCACACTGATAACTTTTGCAAACCATGACAATATTTTCCATTAACAGAAAAATAAAAAAAAAAATACTTTCAAATGTTTCAATGTGTTCAGAGATTGCAAATATTGTTTTCTTCCTTCAGTGCAACAGACTTTGGGGAACACTTTGGAACTTTATTATAATACTCAAAAATAAACTGGGGCAGCTTCTCAGAAGCAGACAAGGAATTGCCACTGGGAGATGGTACCAAATGAAAATCGACAGTGCTGCACACAGGTATTCAATGCACCCTTTTACCCACTGCTACTGCACTGACACTAGATTAGGGTCCAGTATTTACACCAATTTAGCTGCTCTGTAGAGCATTCTTTCCACACAAACTCAAACTTTAGATAGAAGATACTGTGGTATGGACAAATACAGAAATTGGAAAAATATGCAAAATAAACATGATGACTTATAGTAGTCAGAAGAAGTAAATATATTTTATTATAATAACTCACTACATCAACAAACAAGAGCAAAATTTTGGAATTTGACAACAATGTGTAAAATGTTGCTTCTGCTATGAGTGGACAAAAAACAATCCCTCAGGCCTCTATTCCCCAAAAGACAACACATAAAAAAATCACCTCCCAAAAGCACCATCAGTGTGACAGACTGATGAATGGTTGATCCCAAAAGCTTTGTGATTCTTCTCCTGTTTAGAATAAACGTTGCATTTTACCTCAACATTTCCAGGTTTTGGATTTTTTTACTACTGTTTTGCATTTTGTATCCTGCCTGGTTCACCTACGCACTGTTCTTGTTTCTTTGAAAATATGCAAAATAAACATGATGACTTACAGAAGTCAGAAGAAGTAAATATATTTTATTATAACAACTCACTACATCAACAAACAAGAGCAAAAGTTTGGAATTTAACAACAATGTGTAAGATGTTGCCTCTGTTATGAGTGGATGAAAAACAATCCCTCAGGCCTCTATTCTCTGAAAGACAACACATAAAAAATAACCTCCCAAAAGCTCTATCAGTGTTTTTTGCAGGGGAGCAAACCTTCTGCGCCTCTGATGTAGATGGCTTCACACCCCCGCCCTCATAACTAATATAATTAACTCCTTGGTTGCACTATGGGGTATGGGGGCAAATGCCAAGAAATGACACTTAGTGCCTGCACAGTTTCCTAAAATGCTTTTCAGTGGAAATACTGGCATTGTCAGGAAATTACATTTTAGTAAGTTGAGGCTTAGAGAGTCTCCTTCTATGAAGTTGTAGTGTTCAAGTTAATTGCTATACTTAAAGCCCTAGACCAGGATTTCCGAGAGCTGCATATGAAATCTGTTAACACAGACACCGGATCAGGAAATATAGCTTGTGCTGCACTAGACTTCATGAACACTGTCAATCATGATAAACATTAGAACATTTAATACCAAAAGTAATGGTGAAATTATGAAACCACACTCTAGAAGAAATTCAATATTGCTAAAAGTAAGATGTAACACACTGTGTGGGTGTTTTCAAGTAAGGCAGTAACAAACCTTTTATGGTTATATACCTATCTCTGGCTGGTAAGAACGACATTATGTAAAAATCAATAAAACTAAAAAAAAAAAGAATTTTTGTAGGCCAGTTTCCAGTTTCTGTGTGACATAACCTTCTAAATAGGTTTTCATCTAGCTCAGGAAAATATGGCAAAAACCATTCACTCTGCTTTTTCATTTCAAACAAAAATGAAAATTCATCATAAAGGTTTGAATTTATCATTCAAAATGTAAAAAAGAAAGATGCGTATGTCCTAGACAGTGGATAGAATGCAGCAGATTTTAGATGTTATGAAATACTACAAAGTTTTAACAGGGATTTACTACCAAATGAATCCATCAGTGCTAGAAGTGAGTTATTTTGCCTCAGTATAAAGTTATTTTAGTCAGAAAATTAATAATTCAGAACAATTCATATGAAAAAAACATCTCAAAAGACCACTTGAAGAATGTCAGTTTCCAAAACTACTGGGTATAGGACTACTTCTACAAAGAAGGATTAACTCAATATATTGTCATTCATACAAGAATTACCATTCAAAACAATAAGAAGGAAGACTACATGCAGGAGAATTGTAACAAACAATTTCAAATTCTAAAAACTATGATCCAACAACAAAGTGCTCATTTTGACAGTAGGAAACAAGCTGATGTTGAAAGAAGACTGGGTGAGCAAGAAAATCACACTGAATATATGCTAAAACAAAATAAGTGGCTACTGGATAAGGTGGGTGATCTGGAAAAACAAAAAAAGCAATAATGTAAAAACATATGATGTGCCCAAGAAAATGAAAAGAGAAAAGATGGTACATTTAATCACCAGGTAGATTCCAAAAGTGTTAAACCTTTAGTAAGGCATGTCCTATGGTATAGACAACAACCCCTTATATAGCTTCTAAATTCATCTCCCATCTGGCTAAAGTATTTGTTATCAGAATTGTTTAGGCAAATCCTCCTCTGAAAATTTGTAGTTCTGTCATCAGATTTGATAATGACTATTCACAGAAAATAACAAAAAGAGAAAAGGATTTCTTAGCACTGATAAAATCCATAGAATGTACTATTAAATGTCACATTTTATTTCCTGCAATTTTAAAAATGTTTCTATGAAAAGGAATACATACTTTTTCAACTCTTCAGAAAATTCATTTTCCTTTTTTAAATCGTAATCTTCAGGAAAAAAATGGGATGTAACTACAAAAAGCCTAAAGAGACAAGGCAAGAGATCTGGATGAAATATTGGTGTTCTAACAGAAAACAAAAAGACTTATCAAACAGACTAGTGTGTTTATCTGAATAAAGTATACTTTATATCTATCAGTAATATGTTATTATAATGTGAAAGCCATGAGTAGCAGGTTATTGGAACTGCAGGAAAAGACAGGCACAAAAAGTTAAACATAATAAAAGGGGAAAAAACTTATCAGAAATGAAAACATTTACATTAGTTTAGAAATGAATCAGATGACATACTTATTCCGTAACTTCTTAAGGCTTACATAATTAAGCTTTTACATTCAAAATAATAGCAAGAATGAATCAATGTAACAATATATCTGTCCCTGGCAATAATGGGAAATATATGGACATAGAAGAATTTCTGGACTGTTTTAAAAAACACCGTGAGAAAATTAATGCACCGAATAGTAACACAGAAAGTGAAAAAGCAAATGATGCCTTCTTGAATAGGAATACACAATGTTTTTCAGTTTAAATAGAAAAAAATGTTCTATAACAGAAATAAAGAAGTAAATTAAAAGGCTGAAGGAAAATAAGCTCCTGGTAACAACAGCATCATTCCTGAATTATATAAATTATTACCTCAAAATGTTTATCTCTTTTATAGAAGGTATTCATAGAAATTATAGCTATGTTTAACATACCTCCTTAATAGAAATACACAATAATTTCTCTATGATTAAAACAGGATAAAGATCTGTCTTTATGCTGTTCTTATAAAGCAATATCATTATTGATTGCTGATTACAAAAATTTGTATGTTAACCCTTGCTGATAGACTAAAATATACTACCTACATTAATAGTAAAATACTGTGCCTTATAATAGATAGGCAAACACAGAATATCATTAAAATAATTGTTTACTTGGTTACATTGATAACAATAAATAAAAACTCTATAATTACCCTGAATTTTGACAAACCCTGTGCTTTGGCAGATCGGTATAATTTAACCTAAGTATCAGTAATATAGACATTTCCAAGTAATTTTATCCATTTTATTAATCATCATTATGAAAAAATCATTCTAGAAAGTTAAATTATAATCTGTTAGTTCTCAGTCAAGAAAGATAAGCAAGGGCTCAAAACAATGCTGTCTCTTGTCTCCCTTATTACTTGCTTTGGCTATCAGGCCTTAAGCCAATTATACAAAACTTGACAACAATATAGTAGAATTTAAAATAAACTATCAATTTGCCAATGCTATGCTGTTAATAATAGGTATATAGTAAGAATTGATATAGACGTGTAAATATTTTTATTATGTTATAGTGTTTGCTCCTGTATATAAAATTTCAATAAAAACATATTAAAAGACCAAAAGAAGCAGAAAAGGACTTTGAGCCATGAAAATTCTTAGCAACAGATTCATTGGACTGATCTGGACTGTGGATATCGCCATTGAACTTTTAAGTTTTTCTTTAAGAGACATTACATCATCATCATAATATCATCTTCAGACCCTCCCTTTTTCCCATTTTCAACATATGATTGGGGTGTTGTGCCAACTGTCACCATTTATGCCAATTCAATGCACTCTCCTAACTTCTTTTTTAGTCATGTCTGATTGCCAAAGGCCTTCTCTCACACAATTCAGCAATTTCTTTGCTGGACACCCTTGATTCCTTTCCTGCACATGTGCCCGATCCACAGAAATCTGTTTTCTTTGATCTTCTCTGCAATTGTAGCTAATTGGACTTTCACTATGATGTCCTCATTTCTTCTTCTTTTTGCCCATAGTGTACATCCTACCCATGTCAGACACTTCATCTCCATCACCTCTAGATTCTTCAACTGACGTACCATACAGTATGATTGGTTGCACCACTGTTTTGTACACCTTACTTTTCAGCTTGGCATTCTTCTTTCACACACTACCCCTGACACTGTCAATTTGCTGCAGCCCTACTCATTCTAGCTTGGACCTCCTCATTCAGACTTCCCTTCTCCTCAGCCATCCCTCTCAGATTGCTTCCCCTTCTATCCCAGTTTTTAGCTTCTTCTGATTCCCCCATTTGCTGCCATGACAACTGGCATATCTGTACTCAGCTTCATCCCATGTGGCTTTAATTTTTTATTCCATTCCCATATCTTTTGCTGAAGTTGTTGTTCAAAGTCTGACTGCAGTGCCACATTTTCTGCATACAGCAGCTTTGTTGATCTATCCACCCCAACTTGTTTACTTATGTTGTTCATCACTAGTAACATAACAGTGGGCTCAGAGCTGAACCCTGAAGCACACTCACTCCCACTGGAAACTCCTCTGTGAGTCCAAACACTGTACTGACTTGTTGCCTTTGGGTTCTTGTACATAAATATTCATTAATTCTACCAATGTTTCTGCGACTTTGAACCTTCGCAGTTCTGCTAAAATCACCTTTATTGGGACCTTGTCATATGCTTTCTCCAAGTCTAGGAATGCCCAGTTGGACTCCTTCTTCATCTCTAGCTTCCTCTTGTCTTGTCAGTTGTCTCACAGTAAACAACAAGTGAGTTGTGCTGCATGCTAATCTGAATCCAAACTGCTCATCTCCCATCTCACTTTCTACTACACTACGTATTGATTTATAATTCACCCTGTCTAGAACTTTCATGCAGTGTAACAGGAGTTTGATGCCTCTATATTACCAATGGTTGTGAATGTCCCCTTTGTTCCTGAACACTGGCACTAGGGGGCTTATTCTCCAGTCACCTGGTATACACCTTTCTCTTCATACTGCTATGAGTACCCTCTGGAGCCATTTTTCCCCAAGTCACCCAACATCTTGCTCATATCTGCTGTGACCTTATCTGAGAATGCTGCTTTCCCTGATTTCATTTTCCTTAGAGCTGGTCTTACTTCTTCTAAGGTGGGATTCCCTTCTTCTTTCATTGTAGATTGAGTCTGGGGCAGAAAAGCTTCTATGGGATTTTCCTCATTCAGAAGCTGCTGTAAATATTCCTTCTATCTGCTTTTGATGTCCTGTGGGCTGGGGAGCAGGTTGATGCTTGCATCCCTTATGAAAGGTGTGTGACGTCTACTTCTTTGCCTTGCAAGCTGACAGAGTTTCTCCCATCTTCTGGCTCACTTTCTAGAAGTTAGTATAGTGTCTGTGATGCCTTTGTATTTGCTATTGGAACTTTATCTTATTTATTAGCCATCCGTTATTCCTTCCTAGCCTGGTACATGTTTTCTATCTCCCACTTTTTCCTGCACTCCATCTTTTTTTTGATGACTTACTGGACTTCTACATTCTGCCACCAGGTTTTCTTATGCATCTTATTTCCATGCCCGTCTCACTACATATCTGACCTATAGTCCTGAAACATGCTGCTTTGAGGTGCTGCCATTCCTTTTCAGTTCTACCTGTTTCTTCTTCTTTTTCCTGAGGTGCTGGCACCCTGAGTGTTTACTTGAACTCTTCTGCTTTCTCCACAGTCAACTTCCGTGTCTTTAGTCTAGTCCCTGTTAACATTATAGTCTTCTCTGACTACTGCTTTCAGCTGATTGAAGCAACCAGTGGTTTATGCTGTGAACTGACTGTTTTACTGGGGATGATTTTGCAATCACTGATTCTACCCCAGTGCCTTTTCCTTACTAGCAGGAAGTCTACCTGAGTTGCATGTTGGCACCTGTTGCACGTGATCTTGTAACTGTCTCTTCTGTTGAACTATGTCTGCTTGTCTGACCAGCCATAGTACCAGCTAACCACTAAAGCTCTCTGCTCCATCTGTCTTCCCTAGTTATACTCACTGTATCCCAGAAAAGCAAGGTAAAGGTATCAAATGGTAGTAAAAGACAGATGAGTAGATATGCATGATGTACACAATGGAAGCTATTCTATAGCTGTACAACCTAATAATCTTGCTCTGATATATCAGTGACACTCATTGAGTCATAGTGGTTAGTACAATGAACCTGCTATGTATCAGTAATATGCCAGTAACATGACAGGTTTATATATTTGCAGATTATGAACATACCTTATTGTTATATGTTTCACTGTGTACTGAACTGCAGTTTTTTCTGTTGGATTAATTTCACCAATTGTTTTGGGTTTAGGTTTATATACTCATAGGCTGTTACTAGACTAATGACTACTAGGTCCCTTACAAGCCTATCCACATACGCCAAACCATTTGTGTCCCCTGTATCATGGGCATCTATATGGGGGGCATGTTAGTAGGGAGAAAACTAAAGATTTGTAAGGAGAGATGATAGGATAATACTTTTCTTATTTATGGTCTCTGTCCATAAGGGGCATGGTGGCCAGGCTGAGGGTAAATTTACAGTTTCCCATCCAATTGTTAAGGTTTTATTTGAATAGGTGAGGGATGAACTCTGTTTTACATAGATGGGGAGCCTGTTCCATAGTAAGGGGATCCATTGGGCACACAAATGTCTTCCAGCATGTTCTGTTTATGTTGCAAGTAAAGTTCAGATCTCTGGGTTAAGTGTTTTTGGTGTTGTTTGTTTTGTACATGTACACCAGATCCATCAGGGTTGGGTCTTAAGCTCTGTAAGCCAGGCAAAGATCTTCTCTCAGCAGTCTGTAGGATTCTGAATGCAGAGACAGAGTCTAGAGACGATCAGTGTAGGACACAGTATTCATGCCCTGAATTCTCTTGGTGAGAAACTTTTGTGGGCATTTCAGCTGTTGCAAGTGTCTGATTAGATATATGCCAAAGGGGGCATTGCACTGAATGATAGATCTGATAAGAGCAGAGTAGAGTGGTACTATCATTTCCTTGGCCCTGGATGCCATACCCTTACTTATAAGTTAGACAACATAGAATCATTTTCTTATTAACTTAGCTAAGTTTGTTCACAGACCAGATTACTCTCTACATATGTTCCCAGATCCCGTACTACTGGGTCGTCTCTTATGGGCATTTTAGTGATGGAATAATTAAATTAGGGTGACAGTTTCCCAAAGGGCATTATTATGTACTTTTTGGCAATGAGTTTTATACCATGGGTTTGGCACAAGTCATATGTCTGTGTTAAATACACTTGCAAGATGTTGGTGTCTTGGGGGAGTCTATATTAGCTCCCAATTTACAATCATCTGTAAACTTGATGAGCCAAAAGCCTTGATAGTCTTGACTTCTGAGAAGTAGATGCCAAACAGGAGTTAGTTTGGCACAGAGTTGTGGGGTACTCTGCTGGTGACTGGCCTCATGATGGAGATGGCCTCATTGGTCCTGACTGATTGGGTCCTATTTGTGAACTTGTAGTTATGTAAGGATTTACACCTAGATTAGAGAATTTGCCAACAATGCCTGAGTGATTTACTGTATTGAATACCATAATCAGGTCAAGATATGCAGTATGCACTGTTTTACCATGACATTCCCTTAACAAAGCCATATTGTGATGGGTCCAGTGTCTGTAGGTTGCCAAAGTGCTTGCTTATCATTTCCATGATAATTTGTTCCTTGGATTTTTGCATATTAGGCTTGTTAAACTAAAGGATCTGTAGTTCTCTGGGTCTGTTGATGGTCCTTCCTTGTAAAGGGGAATGACTGTTGCAGTCCTCCATTCACCTGGAACAATGTCTGTTTCAAGCTGTAGTTGAAGAGTGTCACAAGTGGTCCTGATAGGTTATTTTTTAGACTGTTCAGGATACAAATTGGGATGTTGCAGGGACCAATGGAGGCAGTGTTCTTGACTTTAGCAAGTGCTGCCAGCACCTGGTTCCTGATGATAGCTGGGGAAGCATGTTGAAGGAGATTTCACCTGCTGGAACTTGGGGGGGGGGAGTTGGAGGTGAAGTTTAAGCTGAATTTATCAGCTACTAGATTTGCTATGTCACCCTGACTGGTGAAGGTAGTGCCATTCATCAACAGTTTAGCACACTGCTATGTGTTACATACAAGGTTCCAGACACAGCTGACGAAGGCCTTCTGATTGTCTTTAACCTGCAGGGATATCCTGACCTTGCAGCTGGCCTTGCTGGACTTAATTCGACCTCTTAGTTTCTTGTTTAGTTGTATAAGAGAGCACTTATCTTTAAGGGAGTAGCTCTTCCTTATTTTGGCCATGAGTTTTCTTCTTATATTATGTACCCTGTTTAGGTGAGGATTCCACCAGTGGGGGTTGTTTTTAGTGCTTGTCTTGGGTTTATGTACAGGAGCCTATTTGCATCCATTCTCATGTTTGTATAGGGATTTTAATACCATGATGGAAATGAACATTATTCCTAAGTCAGGGTATAATTAGAGTTTATGTAGCTAATAGTGTTTCAGTCTTTGATGTTAGCCAAGAGTACCCTTCTCAGCACCTGCAATATGCCTTCGTCTGCAGTTCATATGGGGTTATATGTACTGGTAACATATTAAAGTTCAAATGTAAATTATTTTTAACATTCCTCTTGCTTGTACTACTATTGGAGCTATCTGGGTATCTTTCTTCCACATTGCTCTCATTTCTGCTGCAGATCCTGATATTTTATGACTTTGTGTCTCTCTGTACATAAGACACTGTAATCACTGGTTGTAGCAGTTTCAGTGATCAACACTACTTTCATCTTTTTTCATAGACTACTCTATCTGGTTTTCTTGCATCTATTTTGAACTGTTGGTAATGTGTGATGGCAAGTGATGTACACTTCATCATTTTCTATAATACTTTGTGGCTCATGTTTCCACTGCTTTCAGCTACTTCTATATTGTACCATTTGCACAAATTATCATTGCAAAAGTCTTGCCATATTATTGTGCCTTTCAGTATACAGGCTGTCATACATGAGTGCATCATACCCAGTAATGTGATATGAAACTGATGACAGTTCTGTTTTACAGAGCCTGTGTTTGTCTGTTTTTCCCACTTTTTCAATGGACTTTGTAAACCAACATGTACATAGTCCACTATCCTGTACTGCCATTATTAACCTATCATCTTTTGGCTTCACTGCACTTCTCCTAAACCATTCCTGCATCAAATCTTGATTTTGACAACATGAGGTTGTTCTGGAAGATATGTATACTTGCCACTATATATGTAGACTTTCCAATGTTCTTTCCTTCTCATTTGATCCTATTCCTTATATTCTTTCTTTTGTTTTTTTGCACTTTCAGTTGCTGTCTCATTTTCGTTTACTTCTGGTTTGATTTCCATTCCTGCTTTATTCTGGAAATCATCTGTTAAACTAAGCAAATATGTCATCTGAGACTGCTTCTGCACGTTTTAAAACTTTGATTATGTTTGGCTATGATAAGATGAGAAGATACATTATGCAGTCCCACACTTGCAGATCTGTAAATGTGGTCAATTTTGAGGAGGCTCATACCTCCTTCAGAGTGAGGAATGTATAATCTTGGAATATGCTGATTCTTATGTATTATCTGATTATCATGAAACCCTGTTCTTGTATCCATGTCCAATTGATTAAATACATTTGTTGGTGCTTCTCAGTTTCTTCAAAGCTGTAAGTTAGTACATGAAGAGTAAATTGATTTCTAGCTTGGACTTTAATCCTAGCTGTCAAGGCAGTTATCAATATTGACTTTAGTTTTTTGACATGATCCTTACTGAGATTTATTCTCCTTTGTTCATGTTTTATTGTTGACCCTTCATCTATTCTGAAATATTTATGCATTCCCTCCTGTTCATTTCCTGTTCCCGTCCCAGGTTCATATTTTCATGGTGCTGCAGCTTTCCCTTTACACATGTAATTTTTGCCCATTTATCAAGACCAAGTGTCATTCTTATATCATCTGATAAGGTTTTAACCATTTGTAGATGTGTTTTTAGCATATCAGCTGATAAACTATATAATTCTAAATCATCTACAAAAAAGCCAATGAGATGTCCTTAAACAAGGTTAGTTTTTGGAAGTTAGCCTGTGATCATAATTTAATCTGTTTAGTAAAAAAAATGAATGGGTTAAGGACAAGACAAAATACCAGCATTGACAAAGAATCACCCTGGAATATCCCCCTTTGAATTTTTATCCCTGGGGTAGTGATTTGCCCTTTGTTATAACTTAGCTGCAGACCATTTATTCAATATTCATTTGAGAAGAGAAGTCAATGAATAACTGATATGTTCTCAACTAAGAAGTAAATAACTATAAAAAGACTGAATAATGTCATACTTCTGGCAGTCTGCCCAGTATTTACAATATTCTAAATAAATGATTCCACTGCATGATCACAAATATCAGGAGCTTTAAATTCCAGTTGAATTAAAACAATTAATTTAAAACATGTGTTTTCATAGGTTGTAACGTTCCTCTTACCACCAATAAGGATGTTATTTCATTGATGAGTTTGCTGAGCCTGAGTGAGTGAATGGGCTTACAGTGAAGGGAATTATAACTTACTCCCGATTTTTATCTCCTTTGGTTGTCATTACATTTAGTAAGGAGGCTGCAGATGTTACAATGTCCAGATTAAGGGAGTGTGGAGGCTTTGCCCAGATGTAAAAAGATTTTTTATCTGTCAGGCTTGACAGATTGGACTTTGACAAATGTGATGGTGATTTTATGCACCATATTCTGCTGGGAACTTTACATCCTGCAATCATTTAATTAATTCGGGGAACTCTGAGGTTGTTGTACCATGAGAAAAGGGTGCCAACAGTTCCCACCTTGGAGAGGACTGCTTTACAAATTTAATAGCAGTCACAAAATTGACCATTGTACACTGGGTATGTTTGTTTAATAAATGGAGGTTCTGCATATCACCAGAAATAATTCTGTGACTGTCATGTTCAGTAAAATAAGATATTCAAAATGATGTTCTAGTAATAAAAGAAAACAGTGGTTTCGTTGAGTATGTATGCAGTGTGTGTGTCTGACTATGAGTGTGTGCCCTCAATGGTCTGACATCCCATGCAGTAATATTTTTGTGCTTGGTCCCATTACTTGTCAGGATGGAGTCTGGCTCCCCAGTGACCCTGATTAAGATAAAGTAGGCAGTGAAGAATAGATTAATGAATGAATGTTTGATTCACTGAGCCTCAGGAAGGAAGTATGACACCACCCTTTAGCAACTTCTTTTGAACAAAACTGCTGTCAACCAACTGTGCACTCCTTCACAGCTTGTCTCTGTGCAACCTCTGACTTCAAATAAATAACAGCTTATCAGGGTATGGGGAAATAACTTCCATTAAATTTATTGGTGATTAAAGCTCTTACCTTAACAAAATATAGTGCTGAAAACTGCAGTAAAATACAGATAATAAATTGAACTGTATAGTTAACTTATGACATTTATTTTCAAAAATTGATCCAATGCAAAAGTGAAAAGAGGTGACTTTTTCTTAGCTTAGAAAATTCAGCTTTCTTGCCTAATCAGATGGCCAAAGAGGCTAATCCTTTAAAACACTAGAAGAACATTCTATTTTCTTTTTTTTGTGCAATAAACCCCACAATTAATGATATTAGCATAAGTTGGCATAGAAAGAGTAAACATTCATTATCGGATATTTCTTCAGCCTTAATAAGATCAAAAGACATGATTTATGTATTCAAAGTTACAGTTAGCATAACACTGAGTTAAAAAAAAACACAATTTATACAGGGCATTGTGTACACAAAAACCTGGATCAGCTTTACATAGTTATAAGCTTGTAGATTTATAGCACCTCTGTGTATTCTACTACTCGTATTACATGGGTGTCTAAACATTACTTTATTTGCGTTGTTGTATAACTGTTTTATATGACTTCCTCTGCAACATATCCACTTCAGGTGCTGCCCTTCATATTTTTCAATAGCTTCTTTTTTTGCACTATAGGGCCTCTAAACTATTGACTGAGGGGGATATATGAGGTAAGGTCAGAATTCAGTTTACAGAGTACATAGAATGAGGAGAGGGAGTTTATTTCGGATTTCCTTTCTTTTAAAATGTTATTCTGACTGAAAAATGGAATTTAACAAATACTATTGGTAATCGTTATTGATTTCATATAAGCCAGATGGTATTAATGACAGGGTGATCATTAACTGGAGTGATGGTGCTTCACATTCTATTGTATTCTAACCTGTTGGAATGGAATTCTCTATTTTAACATTTGTTCTCCCTAACTATATCGGTTTCCTTAAATAATCCCACGCTATGATCTGATGAAGTCAGTTAAGGTGAAATAATTTTCTCCTTGGGTACATTTTTTTAAATTGCTATCTACTGCCATATCATTCATTTCCAGCCTCATATGCCCACAAACTGAACTTGGGAAAACAAATGATAGCTTATAAGCTTTATAAAATGCAGAAACTTATACCAAGACAATTAATAAATATTTAGGGAAGTAAGCACACCCAAATCACATTGCTAAAAAAATGAACACATACAGGCAAAATAGTTGTCTTTTAAATGAAAAGAATACTGATTCTGTTTAAAAAATTCATTTTGTGTACAAATATTGTATTTGGTAATGCTTGGTTTAATTGCTGCATAATCTGCTACTATCCATGTGAAAACTAAATATATTTTTCACAGTTAATAATAAAAATGTAAAATGGCATAACTAATAAAATGTGAAGGCTGTGTTTCCTAATACTGATGAGAACAGCTGCTTTCCATGTAAATATGTAATAAACTATAAAAATGCCATAATCAGTAATAATGAATTGTCTAGACTGAGTACTATGCAGGATAAGACTATGACCAATCTGAGTTGCTATTCTCTGTTTGGCTGAGTACTATGCAGGATAAGACTATGACCAATCTGAGTCGCTATTCTCTGTTTCCTCTACCAATCAGAAGACACAGTTTTCTACCAACACCGCATGCACTTTCCATATGGCCCAACCTATCATCTCACTTAAAAACATTGCTCCTGATTACTCCAGCCACAAAAAGGTCTCTAACCAATCCTAACCCATACTCACTGTTCCTGTCAGCTCATTCATGCAAATTACAAGCTTGTACAACAACCTTAGCCATGGAAGTCATATCCAGCTACAAATAATATTTTAAAATATTGTTTTCTATTTTTACAAACTAGAAAAAAACATAAATTCAGAGAACATCACTATATGGAATTTGATCTGATGAAGCACTTCGGGTGAAGATGTTCACTGAATGTTAATTTTGAATAATGGATCATATAAAGGAATAATCATGTGTGCATCTGACTGGATTTATTTTCATTTTTATTTAAATACAGAGGTTCATTTCACGTATACACCTTAGAGTTTTCTCTTTTTTTGGATCCGTTATTATTATATTGTTGTAACTATTTCTGAATCTCATTGCACTTATTGTGATTTATGTCTCAATAAGGTCAGTTAATAACATAATAATATAAAGAAAATAAATAGATGAAAATGTTCAATTGTTACAATCTGAAAATCAATGATTGAAGTACCGCAGGAGAAAGCATTAGAAGAAAATAAGGGAAGTACTGTGGAACAACAAGTAGCGGAAGACATGACAGGAGAGCCAGAGAGAGAAAGAAAAAGACAAAGAGAAAGGCTGCCATAACAAGCAATCTGCTGAGAAAATGAATAATATGCAAATATCTGTAAATGTTGATATATCAAAAGTGATATTAGATGGTTATTGATATATACTGGTATATATTACTGGCGTATATTACTGGTCCAGCCCGCTCCATTCACCCTCACTCTGCTCAGGTTCACTCCACTCCCCTACCCTACCCTATTCCCACCCATCCCCACTTTCATTGCATTTGTGCCTCATGCAGCCTGTGCCCTCCTCCCCCTCATCTCCAAATTATCCAATCCCAGCTCCTCTCCTCTCACTAAATCCTTCCCACCTTCTACCTGCTGATAGGTTTCGCCTATCTCACCTATCTCTCCCATCTGCAAACTATCCTGAAGTCACTTCTATCTCTATTCCCTTACTCTCTAAATAAAGTAACCAAAAAATACTTACATCCCAATCCTTATCAATTCAATTTCTCTACTGTTATATCTCTCTTCCCCCACACATTCAATGTGCCCGCCCTCTGCATCTTTACAACCCTATTACTATACTTCTCTTACCTTGCTTCCTATCAGATCCAGCTGAACCACTTTCACACAACTCCAGTCAGTACTTATGCCCTCCCCCCCAAGGAACCCTCCCTCCCCTTCCTTATCTCCCCCTCTCTTTTTAATCCATCCTACACTCATCTTTATAAATGGAAAATATGCACTCTGTCAGCTACATCCCATAAACCTATGTACAAACCCTATGGTCTATACTTCTACTGTACTAAACAAAAACCAGTCTCAAGCACCCCACTTCTAGATGGGGGCATCCACCCTAATCCTGGCCCTTCCATCACAACCACTACAAATACCAACCCAGCCAAACAGATATCTATTTATGCAATTAACATACAGAGCTTACCCAACAAAGTTACAGAGCTACAGTCCTGAATTACCCAATATACTCCTCACATCCTAGCCCTATCCGAAACCCAGTTGAAATCACACATTTACAACTCAGAAATACTACTCCTCACTACAATATGCACCGTGCTGACAGAGCTGCCAAAAAAGGAGATGGAGTTGCAGTAAAGTACTCCAAGCACCTCAGCTTATCCCCCTTTCCCTTATCTCTACACAGCTCCCACCCTGCTGAACTACTTCTTCTAAACTGTCACCTCAACCCCCATAAAAAATTCACCATTGCAACTATATATACATATATATATATATATATATATATATATATATATATATATATGTATACACACACACACCACCTGGAAAAAACATACCCATCCTTGAATCTATCTTATCCTGGATCTTACCGCACATCCCCTATGAAATCTTAATACTTGGAGACATTAATATTGACTGGCAAAAACTATTGACTGCCTCTGCTACCCAACATATTAACCTCCATGGGTTCCATCAACTCATCTCAACTCTTACTTGCTACAGTAGTAGGAATACTAACTACTCCACCCTAGATTGGATACTTACCTCTGATCCCTCCCTGTATCATAACCCACTACCTCTCATTCCCTAAGTGACCACCTCTCTACTCGAGTCAAAAGATACTCCCCACAATTGCCTAATCCCCACTGCTTTACTGAACATCATAATCTCTCTTCCTTTAATGCTGAAACCTTTAGTGATAGGCTCAGTTCCACTAACTGGACCCATCCTAAGTACCTTCTCCTCGATGACGCAGTGCTGCAATTTAATAGCACTTTCTTTGCCATCCTCAACTCGTTAGATACTGTAAGAAAAGTCAGAGGCAAAACAACCTGCTCTCTTGTCTCTCTAAAGACACCCTCACTCTCATGAAGGAATGGGACAAGTACTGGAAACTATGGCTAAAAACAAAATCTGCCCCTTCTCCAAAAATATAAAGAACTCCAAAACTTTTCAAATAACCAAATCAATAAGGATAAGAAAAAATACTATTATGATGTCCAATTCAACCATAAGTCAAACTCAAAGAAGTTCTGGCACTCAATTAATAAAATTCTACACCCTGGTGAACCTACCAATCCCAATCCCTATCCTGACAGTGCTCCCCAAGAAACTGTCTCCTTACTTAATACCCACTTCATTGAATCTATTAATTAACTAACCAAAAACAGCCAGAATCAAATCCTCTCTCACAGCTCTGTCACTACTAGTAACTCTATCCCTTTCTCTCTTTATCCTGTCTCCGCTGCTTACATAAAATCCCTTCTACTCAAACTAAAACCCTGTTCTCCCTCTAGAGACAACCTCCCTTCCCTATTTCTCAGATTTGCAGCCAATTCTATTGCCTACCCTGTCTCTATCTTATCTTATCCAATCTGTATGACGGCGATCCTCTTGCTCTCCCTTCCTGACGAAACTGGCATCCCTCAGGGCTCAATTATTAGACCTCTCCTCTTCAACATCTTAACTAACAAACTGTACTCATCTTGCACCACATCCTCCCTCATACAGTACACCGATGACTCTACTGTCATCTCTATCTCTGATAACATGACCAACCTTCTATCCCTCACCCAAAATACTTTCTCATTGGTGGAAAAGTGGCTCACTGACCACCAACTCATACTTAGTCCCAAAAAGACTAAGCTCCTACTATTCCTTCCTAATTTTCTCTCCCCACCACAAATCTACCTTTACCATCTCCTCTCAAGACAACATCCTTATGAAAGCTGAGCCATACACCAGACTTCTTGGTACTATAATTGACAACCAGCTTAAATTTGACATCCATATACAATAATGCATTAAACAAACAACCAGAAATTGAGTCCGCTCTATAGAAATAAGAAATTGCTAGCTCCCAACTCCAAACACACTCTTGCACAAGCCTTTTTTCTTCCATGCCTTCTCTATGCCTCTCCTATCCTAACCAACCTTCAGACATCCCTACTTACCAAACTCAAACAAACATATAACAACATAGCCAGATTCGCATGTGACCAACCATACAAATCTCATCACTGCCATGCTCTGAACAAACTTCAGTGGCTTTAAATTCCCCCAGCTCCTCCTTCTATCCTAGCTCCAATTCACACACTTGCTGCTATATAAACCTTTAACCTGTCCCTCTTGCTCTCATCCATTGTATCCCGTTATACCCAAGCTCGTTCACTTTGTAGCTCTGACCAGAACCTACTAGACATTTATAAATCAAACAAAACTTTTGGCAAACTCCTATACAGAAACTCAGTGTCCTACTCCTGGAATAGGCTTCTCCCAACATCCACAGTATTCGAAGTACCAGCCTCTTCAAAACTAAAGTCAAAAACTACTTCCTGAACTCAAAATCCTGCCCTTGCATTACTCCCTCTTAACTTCCATCTTCACTTTTACTGTTTGCATGTAACCCACTTACTCTCACCTAAGCTACCTTATAAATAACATCCTTGCTGAATTTGCTCTCTCATTGAGCAATTTATCACTTAAAAAAAAAACTTTGCAACCTTTACTTCCATTCTGTCCTTCCATGCTGTATACCCCAGGTACTATATTTTATTTGTAATTTTTGTTCTCATACATAAATTTTATATATTACTAACTGTTCATATGTGTTCTCTTTCTTAATATTGCATATTATTGTTTAAAATGTTTATTGTTTAAAACTTTTATTTTTTGATCCATGTATAACATTTCATCATAGAATGTCATTATTTTTGTCAACTGGAACTTTTCTCCTGGAGTCTCCACTGAAAAATGGCCATACGGCTCAGCTGGACCAACCCGGTTAACAAATGTCAAATAAATAAATAAATAAATATAATCAGTCAGAGAACACCGATTGTGACTTCAGTTGTCTGCTGGATGCAGTACTAATATCAGAATTTAAATTATACCTACAAACAAACAAAACCCACCCGGAGACTCATAAAACTAAATAACCAAACGAGAACATTTTGACTTGAAGATGGTAAGGAAGTGGACATATAATGAGAATCAAAAATGATATTTAATACTTTAAAAAGAAAAACATAGGTTCATTACTTTAGTCCTGGACACAAAGGACTTTATCAGAACTATTTTCCACTTGATCAAATAGTCTTATTTAAAAGATGACTCAAATCATGTTACTCAAACAAGTGGTAAGTGATTTTGTATAAGTCAAACACAACAGAGGTTAAACAGCAAACTTAAAAAAAACTACATAACTAATCAATAAATATTAAAATACCATCCATAAGCTGTGACAAATAAAATATATAAATGGAAGTAACACAAAAAGGGTGTTATTGTTTCATCAAACCTCTTTTGAACCCATTTCCTGTTGACATATTGTCAATTCACCCATAGTCACAAAAGTTCTTTGTACTCTAGGAATTTCCATTTTTTTCCAAAATTAAGAATAAAAAAATGAAAGTTAGGGCATATCAAGGAATGACATGCCACAGCACTTTTGTAATCTTTTCTATTCATACTATAAGTTTGCTGATACATTTTCTTTCTAAGAAAATGTTCAGACTTGCCAATGCAGAAGGAATCAACTATTCCACAAAAGGCTAGGTGTACCACTCCATATGTATTACAATTAAAGGTACCCCAGCCTCTCCATGCTCTGCTACAGATAATCATTCTCTTTTCCTGGTGATTAATAAGCCAACAATTTGTCTGCATCGCCCACATTGTATGGTGTGTGACCTTTTTTGGTAATCTTGTGTCCTACTGCAGTGTTCCAACATGATTTCTATGTTATTTTTTTATTTTTTTAATTATTGTAGTATGTTGTTAAAAACCTCACCAGGAAAACTGAGTTATTTATTAATCCTCCAATGTTTGTGAATTATATCCTGAATCATCTGACAATCTAAAGAATAATAAGCAATGAAATATCTTGTGAAATTTTGATTAATTACACCAGAATTGACATGATTTCTTTCATCCAATAAAACACCAGATCCAAATTTAACAATATGGGTATGTATCTGAATGAACAAGTTTAAAAGTCTCCCAAACCAAATTGTCTGGGTAACCTCGCTCCAAAAACATATTAGTTAATGTGTCAGTCACTTTAATAAACACCACTTCATCAGAAACCAGTCTAAATAACCTAATAAACTGGCTCTTAACCAGCCTTTATTTTTTGGTGTGGGGGGTAACAACTGGACATAACTGATTCTCTTCTATATCAGCAAGACTGAAAATTCTCTTAAAAAATAATTTTCAGCATACTTATAGTGTCATTCCTTGATATGTCCTAAATTCCATTCTTTTTTATTCTTAACTTGGAAAAATAGGCATTTGCACTCATGGGCAGATTGGAAAAACTTTCTAGAGTACAAGAACATTTTGTGTCAATTACAGGCCTATGCTACAGTTCCACCAAGGTTAATGACAATGGTCTGTAGGAAGTGTGTTGAAAAAAAGGTCAACAAAACTATGACTGTTTTATTTGTTTATCACAACATTTCTCCAGTATTTTGATAATTTACGGTTTATGTAATTTTTTGTTAATCCACGGTGGTGCAGCAGTAGCATTGTTGCCTCACAGCAAGAGGTTCTCCCGTTCGATTCTTGGCTGAAGTGTGGGGAGAGCCTTCTGTGTGGAATCTGCATGTCCTCCCCGTGGTTGAGTGGCATTCCAAAAGACATGCATGAATGGGCGTGCCTTAGTTGAAGGTTGGGTGTCGAGCTGGCAACTCGGCACCGTAAAAATCTACTGCCAATCATTAGCGGACCAGAGTTCCACTGTGGCAATCCCTAATTGGGAAAAGCTGAAAGACAAACAACAACAACAACAACTGTTTATGTAATTTTTAAAGCTTACAGTTTAACATTTACTGTGTTTTATATATACAGGGTTACTGAACTTTTGTTTGAATCAAATGATTTGGGCCAACATTTAAATAGAACTGCTGTTGTTTTTTAAATGTTAAAGATCATCCTTGTCTGTCAGTGCATGTCCCATTCCTTAACATCTTCAAGAATGTCAGTTAGAAAGATTTCAAGTTTTGCAAAGCAAATATGTGATATGGTCAATGGGAATAGATGAATTTAGCAAAATAGCTGTGTTGCTACAAAGAAATTATTTAAAACTAAAGTAAGTTAACAACAGCAAAATGAAGGAGAAAAGTGATTGGTCTGAGTGTAAAGGTGGAACAAATAAATTAATAGCTATGTATGCAAATACAAATGTAAAACAATGAAATGTAGTTGAATGAATGAATGAATGAATGAATGAATGAATGAATGAATGAATGAATGAATGAATCAATCAATCAATCCCTCAATCAATCAATAAATATGTTACTACATATATACCAAATATATCAATACAAGACACCATCTGCAGCTTAAGAAAACTGAAAGGAGAGATTAAACAAGGTGTTAAATTGTTTATAATAATAATGCAGTGGGGATAATTAAGGAGAGGAAAGACTGAAGAATTTATTCATATAAGAAGAGCATAAGAAATGAACTTCATTATGCTTTGTTTTTAGATGAATTAATAGAAGAAGAAGGGGAATAATAAATGCTTTTTTCTGATCACATAGCAATTTGGGCCAGAATATGTGTGAATGAGGAAGTAAGTCAAATGTGGAAAAAGATCATAAGACTCATGGGTGTACCATTAGTGACATGGAAGAAATGTAACTATGTGTACAACTGTTATAGAGAGACCATCTCTACATGAAACAGCTTTACGAAATGTGGGAGGAATGATGATTTGCTTTTAAAGAAAAATATAAGATCATATGAAATTATAGAAATGTAATACCAACAAAAAAAACATACATAGTGTAAAAGAAGAGCACAAAAGCTATAGAAAGGCATGACAGTATTTGTTTTAAGAAAAACATGCAGTATACAAAAAAAATGAAGAGAAAGTAAAAGAAATGTGTAAACAAAAATATTTAAGAATATGTCTTATCTGTGTCATAGTCAATCTGAAGAAATGCAAATCGGAAGGGTACAGCATATCTACAGGAATACAAGAAAAAAATGAATAAATTATTGACATAGTAATGGGATGTGAACGGTGTGTGAAGTGTGTGTCTTATCAACAATAAAATAAAGAATTAGAATTTAAATAGAATGCAAAAAAGATTTCATAGGAACAAAGATGTATGCTGCAAAGAAAAATAACAATAGAGACATTGAACATGGTGTTAAAAAAGTAGATGAATTGTATGCTGGAATATATGGAAGAAGTTATAAATTCTAGAAAAAAGGTAAAATATGGACCAAAGGTAGTAACATACTTTTACAAGTTGCAAATGAATGGCTTAGAGAAAGTGTTAAGAACAAACATTTGTACATTATTAGATAAAATGAAGAGAATGATAGTTTGTGACATAAAGAAAACTTGTGCTAAGATAAATTATGAACAGCTCTTAGAGATATTGAGAGACTGCAAAAGGGAGAAAAGATAATACATTTGTTTAGATCACTTTCTGATATGTCAGGAATAATAGTAAAATGGATGGTTTGGAGAATGTAGGAATGATTGTAGGCTCTGGGCAATGTTACACATTGATTAGCATAGCATATTGTTTTGATAATGAATGGGCAGAAGATTGTACAAAAAGGAGTTTGGGAGATGCAAGATTACAGTTAGTGGAAGGAATGAAATTGTCAATAACAATGCCATACACTGACAATAGATATTAATAGGTGCACATATCAAAAAGCGATATAGCATTCCAGCAGTAAAAAGGCTCTGGGTACTAGTACTCAGTGATCATGTTGGAAAAAGTTGCATGCAAATATGGCAGGGAGTTCAGAAGAAAGGCTAATACATATTAACTATCTGGACTTCCCTGGAGCTTTCATGAAGAATGTAATCACAAGATAGAGTAATTCTATAAAAGCTCTACAAAGCTATCTGGGGAGTGAAGTGTTAAAAATGTATACTGTCTTTTGATGGTGTATATCCGTTGATGTTTCATGACAGGAGTGGGACCATTGCTGCCACAGCAGGTACGCAGTGTGAAGCTAAGTGTTTGTGTGTGTGTGTGTGTGTGTGTGTGTGTGTGTGTGTGTGTGTGTGTGTGTGTGCGTGTGTGTACGTGTGTGTACATGTGAGTGTATGTGGGGGTGCCTGCATGTGTGTATGTATATGTGTGTGTGTTTGTGCAGGGGGATGGTTGTAGCTGCCTCAGTGTTTGTGCATATATCTGTGACTGTGTGTGTGTGTGTGTGTGTGTGTGTGTGTGTGTGTGTGTGTGTGTGTGTGTGTGTGTGTGTGTGTGTGTGTGTGTGTGTGTGTGTGTGAGTGTGGATGCATGTCAGTGAATGCATGTGTGCATGTGCACAGTGTGTATGTGAGTGCATGTTTGTAGGTGCTTGTACAACAGTGCTGTGTGGATTACTATAGGAAACACTAACTTGGTTATTTAGAAATGCACAGTCTTCAGTTCACAGTCATGTTAATGAATTGCTAAGGGTCTTTTGTTCATTGTGGCTCTTTGGTATTTCTGAATCACATTTATTAATTGTTCATTGTGGCTCTTTGGTATTTCTGAATCACATTTATTAATTGTTCATTGTGGCTCTTTGGTATTTCTGAATCACATTTATTAATTGTTCATTGTGGCTCTTTGGTATTTCTGAATCACATTTATTAATTGTTCATTGTGGCTCTTTGGTATTTCTGAATCACATTTATTAATTGTTCATTGTGGCTCTTTGGTATTTCTGAATCACATTTATTAATTGTTCATTGTGGCTCTTTGGTATTTCTGAATCACATTTGTTAATTGTTCATTGTGGCTCTTTGGTATTTCTGAATCACATTTATTAATACTGCAATGACAATATCTACCCTGAATCCTACTAAAAGTGTTAATAGAATCCCTTACTCTTCTTAATAAGTGCAATGGGATTCTCTACTTCCACATTAGCTACCATCCACTCAGTTAGATGGGACTTCAGTTTAATATCAAGTCCAGAGGACGACACCCTAAGGAGTGCATGGCATCCAAAGACTTAAGCTGTACCATAGTGTCAGTTTGGAAAATATACCCAAGCACCTGGTGTAGGAATAGAATTCACACTCTTCTGATCTTCCAACACCATTTTCTATGCCATTGATACTGCTCAAGTGGCCATAAAATACAGGCAGATCATCTTTGGTGGAGGATGTGCTCATTGTAACATGCGGAAATGAGCATCACTGGAAGTACTGCAAACCATGAGCAGGAGGTGGGATTAAGGGTAGGCCAAAAAAAAAAAAGGTGCTGTACTGTCAGCGCTAGGCTGCACCTTTGTCTTCTTTGGAGATTACAGAACTGAGACAGAACAAATAGTTAATGGTGGGTGAGGACACCAAAAGAGAAGATGATACTTACAAGAAATGTCTTTTTAATGGTTTCTACCAAATATGATGTTGCTTAGAAGAGGCAGCTCTTAACTCAAATGCCAGGAGTTTTGTCTGATTATCTTCTACAATTTTTCTTTTGTAGATTCCACTTTGAGCATCACTTAACTGGTCCTTAATAATTTATTTGTCCATTCCCTATATTCATAGTTCTAGTGCATCCATTTCTAACTTCTCAGTCTAAAGCAGCAAAGTCCAAGAACCTGCATTCATTGCAATGAGCAGAGGAGGTCTGTAGGTGTCCACAAAGGACAAGGTTAAGAATAAACACAGTGTCCTGTTTTGATAGAACCCCAACTTCATTCGAAATAGTCTAGTAGTTCAGTCATGTAAAATTATTTTTTTGCAGTCTGTTTAAACATAGTGAAATATGAAGTAACATGGGAAGGAGCTACTCATACCATTAATGCTTAAATGGCTCCAGTTATTGAGAGCAGACATTACAGACTGAGGCTTCACCCCAGAGGGCTATTACAGTGCACATCTTATACATCAGATGATGTGCTGCTGATGGTTCATGTGATTTATATATATATATATATATATATATATATATATATATATATATATATATATAGATAGATAGATGTATGGGTCCACTTTCCTAATCTTGAAATACTGAAATATCGAATTTCAGTATCTCGAGACTAGAATGTTGAAAGTGCAGCATTTCAAAACTGCATTTTATCAAATCTTAGTTTTTCAAATTTTTAGTAGTTGTCATGTGGTGTGTGTTATGTAGTGTGCTGTCCCTTTAATGGTTCATGGTTTCCTGGTTGTGCACGTGTTGGCCGAAGTGTGTTTATTAACAGAGTTTCAGTTAACTTTGTATTTTGTTAGGGTTTTGGATTGGATTTTGGTTTGATTTAGTTTTTGCATAAGTTTTAGGAGCTGGTAAGGGTAGGTAGGATAGAGTGTGTGTGTGTTTAAGTCTTGAAAGTGGTGATTTTGTACATTTGTAGTATGTGTGTGTATTTATCCTAGTGCGACCTCAGAGTTGGTATATATAAGTAGCAGGGGTGTGGGGAGGTGTTCAGGGTGGCTTGCCTACCTGCTTAAATGTAAGGCAGTGTTATGTAGAGGGAAATGTAATGTAGTGTTATGTAGAGAGAGGTATGGATATTTTGTTTTTTGTTTTTTGGTATTTTGGATGTCGGTGTTATGTGTTTTTGTTTTTGTGGGCTTTCGACATTCTAGTCTGAAGATACGGAAATTCAATATTTCAGTATTTCGAGATTAGAAAGTGGACCCATATGTGTGTGTGTGTGTGTGTGTGTGTGTGTGTGTGTGTGTGTGTGTGTGTATATATATATATATATATATATATATATATATATACACACACACACACACACACACATTTATATATATATATATATATTATATACATATATATATATGGGTCTACTTCACTTTTGACTGACACCCAATTGACTTAAATTTAATTTGACTGGCAACTCATTTGACTAACTCCCATTTCAGTGACAGCTTACAATGCTGAATTTCAACATACTAAATCTTTAACCATAGACAAGCACACTTAGAACACTAATAATTAACTCTTTCCAGAGCTTAAAAGCTACTTACTAACCCTCTTAACAGGAACGGGGCAATGCACAACCAAACAAGCTTGTCGATGTTAAGCGCTTTCGTGTATGTGTGTTCAATGTTTTGTGATTCGGACATATGCTAGTCGAGCATGTGTCCGGATCCCATATATATATATATATATATATATATATATATATATATATATATGGGTCTACTTCGCTTGACCTAAAACTCATTTGACTGACACCCATTTGACCGACACCCAACTGACCTAAATTTCATTTGACTTAAAACTCATTTGACTGACTCACATTTCACCGACATGTAAGACATACACTTGTTGTGGGTTGTCCTTCCCCTGTGACTTGTTTGTGATAAAAACAATTACTGTAACTTATAGTGCTGACTGTTGGAACTCTGATAGTCATGTAGAAAGAAGTGTTCTAGTGTTTCTAAATATGAGTTTTTCTATTAACATTTTTATGGGAAGTATCTAAAGTAATTTGGTGAATGTTTTGTGTGTTCCCTTCAGTAGTGGCAGCGTGCAGAGTACTGTAAGGAAGTTAAAGGTACATTTCCATTTTCCCCACAGTAGTGTGATCCTGGAGTTGGTATATATAATTAGGTGAGGTAGGGGGCACAGCCAACCATGTGGGCGGTGCAGGGGGGAAAAGCGTAGATTTTTTTTTTGAACTACACATACATGGAAGCGCTTTTCGATGTTAAGCACTTTCGTGTGTGTGTGTTCAATGTTTTGTGATTTGGACATATGCTAGTCGAGCATGTGTCCTAGACCCATATATATATATATATATATATATATATATATATATATATATATATATATATATATATATATATATATATATATATATGTATGTTGTATTTTTTTAATTATAAAGAATATGAAACAAAAACAATGTGTTTTGCAGGAAGGCAAGCCTCACTGAACCTTTCTCACACCCCACTCTGCTTAAATAAACCAGCTCTAAGATCGCACAATACTAGTTAAAGGGTGTATTCCACAACTACAGTATTATGTTGATCTGACTACAATGTCAATCAGCTTTTCCTGGCAACCAGATGAAATGCTCAGGTAAGGTGTTGACTAAAGTGAAAGTCAATCAATATAACTGTACACATAAATAAACAGATAGATAGACTCACACTCTCTATCACACACACACACACACACACACACACACACACACACACACACACACACACACAAGTACGAGAGCTGAGATGCATGCAGACAAAACACAACAAAGAAACTACCATTTCTAGTATATGTGCTGGTACCATGGCATACAAGGATGAAGTCCTGAATATGACCCAGCAGACCCAGGGTCAGTTAGTAGCTCAGGCAATAGAGGATCTGGCTGGAGGATGGAAAATGACTGCCTATTGTTGCCTCATCTCTGAAGGAGTAAAAGGGTATGCATGTCTTGGGAACGTGTTCACTTACAAAGTTCTTTGCCAGAAAGTGAGAGACTTAAAAGGATTGTCAGCTTGCTAGGGAGGCAAGACTGTATGCAGAGATAACCAGGTGTGTGAATGAATAAATGATGATGTTCCCAATGCATTTTGCATTCTGAAATAGTTGCCAAAGTACACAAGGGGAGGTTAAATACATATGCAAAAACTCCTTCTCCTAGGACCACCACTAATGAACCATCATCACCCACTAGTAGCTACTACAACTGACTTGGTGGGGGAGGAACAGATTATCTAAGTGGCAGGATTTGCTAGATCTTCAGACAGGGAAGACAAAAGAAAAGCGATTTACAAGACATGTCACTGGGGTAATTATATCTGTCTCAGCTAATCCATCGGTTAAATTAGCTATTACAAATAGTTTGTAAATATCATGACAAAAGATCAGTGTGGTGTAGAAACTCCTAATAGTTTAAATTTGGCCAATAGGTACCTCTTATGTGTAGTGAATTTTTCCATTGGGGTTGCTTTGATTAGCTGAGTTGCCATGTATTCTACTACACTTCAGCTCAACATCAGCTATGCCCTCCTCGCTACTCAGTCCAATCTCTCCTATTGTCTGTTAGCTCCTTGAAGCTTGAGGCCACCAAACCCCATATTATCTATAAGAAAGCAAGGTTTCTGAACAGGCTAGGGATGCAGCAAGAAGACAAAGCCAGTGTGTTGCTATTGCTGTTGCTTCGAAGAAGTGATAGCTTACTTGAATGGAGTTGGGTCTTAACCCCCTTACATGATGAAAGATGGTCTTGGATAGGATTGTGTAACAGGCATGGTAAGGAGGTCTGTCACATTATCCTCAATGATGCACTTCTATACAACCCACTCACATCATACTATTCAGGGTTATGGCTTCCACAAAGGTATGTTGTTGGAGTGCTCCCAGCATATCCCCTTATCTTCTCCCCCTGAGAGAGACAAGAAGAATAAATTTCATCATTTCTGTCTCAACCAAACATTAGTTCCCCTGTACCTGGACTGCAAACTGACATGTCATATATGGGTCATAATCAATTCTTTATCCGTCTATGAGAGAGAGAGAGAGAGACAGACAGAGAGATTACCTATATGCCTAACATATTTTGATTGATTGTAACAATGCCATGTCTGAAAATTAACTACATCGACCTGGATTAGCAAACCCACAAATAGATATATATAGCATTTTGTGCATTCATATGATGTGCTACTGAGTAGTACATTGTGTTCAGAAAAAAAGTGAATTAGTGATGCAATGGGAATTGTAGCTGTCTCAAACCATTTTGATCCAAACTGCTGCACTGTTTGGTTGATGTGGTCATGTTTGTACTTCCGGTAAATTACATTTCCATGTAACAGGTATTGAATCAGTATATATGGCAGATTTTCTATGTAGTATATGACACTTGGTTTGGGATATGAACTTTAGACTCATAAGAAACATGAAGAAAAAGTAAGTAAAAAAGAAGTGGAAACATTTTGTACTGCCTGCCTATAATGTGAACATCAAGATATTGGAATAATATTGTGAAATACTGGAAAACTTTTTTTGTCGGTTATATTGAAAATAAGAGGAAAACAGTCGTGTTTATCAGTGCATGTGGAGCTGAGATCTGCAGTTTAATTAGAAATCTCCAGAGTCCTTAAAACCAATTGAAAAAGCATACATATATCATGTAAGCTTGTAAAAATAATTTAATTCTAATTACAAAGGTACAAGTTGATAGTTGTATAAGAAAGCCTACTGAACTTGTGTGTCAGTATATGGCTGAATTGAAAAAGTTTCATATGTTCATGCCTCCTGAGAAAAGGTATTCACAACTGGACAATGAATAATTAACTATACTTTTTGGAACTAAATAGTTCATAAATGTTCTCATATTTTTGTATATATACAACCCAATCCAATGATTTATTTATTTAGTGAAAGGAAATTTATTATGTACTGAGCAAATTAAAGACTGACTTAACAACAATGTGTGAATCTGGCATATGTTCATCAGCATGTATTTATAAATAAATGAGCCAATGTTCATGGCATGCTACTCCATTATACTATTTTTAAGTGACAGATGCATGTTTATTATAGGAAACTAGAAATATGGTCCTTCTGCAAGGTCGTTTGATAATGGTGAAAATTATGTAGCACTTCATTACTGAATATCCAGAATGAAGGAATAAGCTACATTGTATGTGTGGTAGCGTGATATGGATTGAGCTCAGCTCTGTATCTGTAGACTTTCACTACATGTCAAGCAGAGTAGCACCCTTGCCACCTTCTAGGTAAACCTAGGAAACTGGATGGGCATCCTCAAATTCTTTCTTTCTCAGTCTATCTTGTCTTGCCCCCACCCCCACCCCTTGAGGCTAGAGGGAAGTTTTGAATAGTTTTTTTGGCTTGGTTTGTAATGATCTGAAGACTGATTGCCTAGCACTTAACTATGAACCCTGTGAACCTATTATGTGGAAAAGAAAGTAAATATATGTGATGATTGTCAAGCAAACATTACATCATTATTGAACCCCTACATCCATGAGAAGGACCTGAATGATGTGGTTTGAATTAATGTGGACTATGCTGGCCCATTCTTTGAAAAATGTTTTTAGTTTTGATAGAATGTCATTCAGAATGGATAGCACTGGATGTCATAAATTCTTCTCAAAAAACAAAACATTGTTTTAGCATATATGGCATTCTATAAGTGCTTTCATCTAATTATGCATCTTGTTTCTCTATTGATGAGTTTACAAACATTATCAAGGGAAAGCAAATTTGTCATGTGACTTCTCTTTTTCAAGTTAAAGCTAGTTGCCTGACACTGTTTCATGTTTTATTTAATGGGATGGCAGAAATGGATGTGCAAGGAATGAGATGCAGAAAGGCCTGAAAACAAAACTCGTAATTGCTTTTTGTGTAACAACTGAAGTATTTCTCAGGTGACAGGTTTGTCTTCAGCAGAAATGATAATGTCTTCACGACTGAGATCCACCACTGGCTTAACTTTTCCAACAGTGAAAAAGTACAGAAAAGATAATGGACCCAGAAGAAGACATTTGACAAAACCATCGTATTATAAGATAATGAACTCAGAAGCAGACTTTTGATAAAAACATCAAGTTAAGACTTTTTTGTTTCTACAGATGAAATGTATGTGTGGAGTTATAGTTATTGATATTAATACATTTTTTGGATAACTTAGAGATTTTTTTTGCTTACAAATTGTTTTATATAATGGCCGTTGCTAATGACGCATCTATCCTCATCTGTCAAAAAGTATATTGATTCAGTAAGAGATAGATTTTCAGAGAATATAACAGTCTGCAGTCCTGTGAGGAGGCAACCTCATGTGTGTTACCCAGAGACACCTGACATGCTTCCGAAGATGCCTTTAAGGAACAAAAGTCTGTATCTGTAGTGAAAAAAAGAGAGAAGTTCTGTATTTTCCTAGTTACAACCCTACACAGATGTTTCATGCATGAAACATACATACCCTTCTCACATGAAAGGCTTTTAGGTAATGCCTCTACTCCTTCTTATTATATCGAACATTTAGACAGAAAAGTATTTACATGCTTGTGGTATCTCTGCCATGAAAGATATGGTGAGCTGCTATATAACAGGAATTAGGACTATTTACAGATTTTGAAAAAGATTAAATATTAGTTGTAGTTGAAGAGGTGGAGGGATGATTCTGTTCTTTCTTTTTGTTTAAAATGCAGTGAATGTTGGCACTGATTCTTTTTTTGCTGTGGTTGCGCAGGTTAGTGTTTTTTCTACTGCATTTCTGTTTATTGTCATTTTCTCTTGTTGTTGTTTTAATAAAGCGCCTTCTCTTTTTGATAAGTGCAGTGGGTTTTTTTTACATCCACCAACTCAAACACCTCTGTTGCTGATTGCCATGAGTTTAGATCACATATCAAAACTTTTGAACCATTAATGGTGTTTTAGTGTATGTCTGGTAGTAATAAACAGATTAATGGAGAGGAGCAGGCCAGACCAACACTAACGATGTGTATGCAGTAACACAACCTCTCTACGTTAGCCATGTTCCCTAGTTCTGAACATCAGTGGCACTCTATGTGATATATTTTAAAGAAGTTCACACTGGTCAAAGCCTGCCTGAGCACAGAGCAGTCACTAGTTAAAGTGCTGTCATGCACACAGTCACTTTACACAGGGGTGTAGGCTCACTTTTAGTGATCTACATGCACTATGTAGTACCGCATAGGCCTTAACAAAAGTAATGGAAGCAGAATTATCTTGTCTGATACATGCAGTAAGAGGAAGACATTGGGCTGTTTGGAGGCTTGGATATGTATCTATGAGTACAAGCCATAAGAATCATAGAGTCTTAATTCAGGCTATGAAACCCTTATCCCTTTGTGAATAACCTCCATGTTCAACCTCTATCAGAATGAGTGCTCTGGACTAATAGTTTGAGGAAGAGTTCTGTTTCTGATGGGCAGGAGAACTAACATTTTGGGGTTAACTTCCTCCCTATCTCTGATGAAGACTCCAAAGGCTTATCTGTGAAAGCCTCCTTGGTGGTAATCTGTCTTTAGGACTTATCTAGGTCCCAACCCCTTCCTTGTCTTTAAACCCCTCTGTCTCTTCATGTGAAACTTTAACATTCGCTGGAATGTCAATTTCACTTCCTTATTGAGTGGCACCCTGACTTAGACTCTCACCAATTCTCACTGTCACAGTACTTACAAAGCCTAATCCATTAGTAGATAGACAGTCCACCTTTGAATGATTTCTCAAAAACATATCAGACCAACTCACCATCCCAATAACAGAAGTATACACCCTTACTGTCCCTTGTATAGCAACTATGGCAATCTGAACCAACTTTTTTATTCCAGCAGACCACCATCCAGAGCAGGTCACCACTCAGAGAGATGCCTTACAAAGTAGCCATTTATGATTGTAGTGTTGTTACTGAGCAAACTGTCTGTCACGCTGCTACTGAATACTTGTACAACACCCTGCTACGTCTGTAGGACATTTACTATCCAGTAGGCACAGAGCAGTGAGGGGATCTAATAGTGCCACGCATGAATAATGACCTCGGGGGGGGGGGCATTTTATACTCAGAACAGACAGGGACATATTTTTAAAAGCACTTATACAGTGATGAAGCATTCTGCTATTTATGCATTAGCTTGTGGAAGAAGTCTACCTTCCACCACCAAGTCTACTGGAATCATAGACAAGCTAACGTGATGGGCATACCTACTTTTTTCTGTCATAAGAAAACGATCTGTCTGTCTTTCTGAACTAAGAGCTCGTCTGATATCAAGCCTCAGACTGAAAACAATATGCTTAACATTACGAAACATTTGTGGAAGGAAGTCCTTTTATTTGTGGAAGACAGCCTTCATTGTCCTGGAACTACCCCTTGTGTTTAGTTTTTGGAGGTGAAAACCCTTTTTTGGTTATTGGTCTTTTGTGGCGTTTGTTCTGGTTACAAGGAGTCTCCGGAAAATGAATAACAGTACCCTGCTGAATGAACTTAATAGGGTAATACAGAGCTATTCACAAAACAATAACATACTTCCTGATTCAGGAGCAGAATTACCATGCATGCAAAGCAGTCCGAGGGTAACGGTCGAGGCCGAGATGACATCAGACGCCAGAAGTGAACCCAACCGAGTGATGAGGAGAGGGGAGCAGGCCCAGGAAAATGTAATGACTAGAGGAAATGAGGCCAGTGGTCGGCAGACCAGGAGAACTGGGAGTGAACAAAATGAGGCTAGTAGGAACAACCACTATGCGAATTTGGACTTTAAATTATGGTTGGATAGTTTGTTCAGTAAAACTGATAAACAGGAAGGGAGAGACCAGCTTGAAAACATGACATACAAGGACAAATGTAAGACATTCAAAACACTTCTGACTAGGTACAAAACCCTAGCAGTTGATAACTGGTACTTTAACAAATGTTTAAATGATAAAATTGTACCTAAGGGACACAGGATCAATAAGTTCCTGAATAATACTGTGTTTGATACAGAATTTTTAAATAATTCGTGATATTTCAAATGAATGTGGTTTGGCCATATTAAAAGCCATGATCAAAAACAATGAAAGTATGATGGAACAATGTAAAAATGAGATAGAAATGTTGAACAGAGAGATTAATGCTGATTTGCTTTTCACTGTTGCTGAATATAAGAATGTTTATTTTAGAACATTGCAGATGTAGATAACATTACCATTAAAAGTTATAATAGGAAAGCTATGAAACTGGAAAGAGATTTAAATGAATATTGACGTGGAACAGCCTACCACTGTGACAATAGGAACATGAAAGGGCAGTGGAGGTTTGGGGATGGTTATAATAACAACAAAGTTAGTGAAAATGGTAGAAATAAGAAACAAAATGAGTACGATTACCATAAGTATTATAAAATGGGTATGAACAGAATTATGAGAGAGAGGAGAACCAAAATGGGGAGAACCCTTTAGGGGGAGAAGGACCGAGAAGGTCCGAGAGGATACGGAACTGAGCCCAACAACGGTCCTATGCCCAAGTGACGGGCAATTACAACATTCATCAGCATGGGAGGAATGGTTACAGATGACAGAGATAGGGACAAGCTATGAGAAAACAATGGATAGTGATCCCAATGAACATGGAGTTAATTTTGAAAAACATAAAGTTACAGTTTACTCATTTAATAGTTTTAATATTATAACTACATAGATATAAGAATTAATGAGAATTATTTTAAACTATTCACAAAGGGGTTTACATTTGTTCCAACAAGAAAACCAAGTATTGAGAGTATTATACTTGATGTTAAGATGTCCACTAGAAAATTAAACCTTGTACACATATTTAAAGATGAGGCTACAAATGAAAGGGGGAATACATTAAAGAAGAGGAGTATCTACAACCCTCCCCTACACCATGACATATTAAATTTTGAAAGTTGCGTTGCCAGTAGGTTAAGAAAAGAATATTAAAAAGAAAAGAATTTACAGGCAAATTTGTCAATAGAATAAGATAAATTACTCAAAGAACTGAGTGACAACGAAAAAATTCGGATAATGAAACCTGATAAAGGGGGAGGGGTTGTACTTATGGATCAATGGGACTATACTAATAGAATGTTGGAAATATTAGGTAAAGACAACCATTATGTTTTGGTTTCAAGGAATGAGGTTAATATTTCTTATAAAAAATAGATCTTATACTAGAAGACAATTTATTAAAGGGACTGATAGATATTAGTCTATACAATTTTTTTAAAGTTTCCAAACCAGTTATACCAGCCATTTTCGGTATTCCCAAGATACACAAAGCACTAGACAACCCACCCATGAGACCCATTGTTTCCTCACAAGGATCAAAAACACAGCCACTTGCTATATATGTGGACACAAAATTAAAGGAATTCCATGTTAACTATCCACATATTATAGTGGATTCTTGGGATTTTTTGAATAAAATTGGAATGGGTCCATATACAGATGAAATAAGCTTTATTACTATAGACGTAAATGACCTATTTTCAGTTATACCTCATACCGAAGGGTTACTGTGGTTTGAAAAAATGTTAGCTGAAATGGGTTTCCTAACAGCTGATGAGTTCAAACTGGTTTTGGAAAGCATGGAATTGGTGTTGAAATACAATTACATCTTTTTTTCAGGGCGACGTATACCACCAAAAGGACAGGGTGGCTATGGGATCAGCATGTGTTCCAATCTATGCCAATATTATTATGCTATATTAGGAACAACAGTATATATTTAAATCTATATACTATCAATATATAAAAGGCTACTACCATTTTTTGGATGATATTTTCATCCTGTGGGACGGTCCAGATGAAACTATAGGGGAATTTATGTATTTTATTAACCACAGTACTAGGTTTTTACAATTTACACACGAGATTGGTAAAGAAAAAATACATTATTTAGATGTTAGATTATGTAAAGACCACAGTAATAACACTTATAAGTCTAGTATATACAGAAAGGAATGTTATTCGAATGCATACCTCCACTATGAGAGTGACCACCCTTACCATTTCAAAATGAATATAGTAAAGGGCCAGATGATAAGGATAGCAAGGATGACATCAGATAGAAAAGGGTTTTTGGAAGAAATTGGAAATGTGCAAAGAATGTTCCAAGAAAGAGGATATCCAGATGAGTTAATTGAACCCATCAAAGAATATGCTATACAGAGATGGGGAACTGTATATGTTCCATTATTAACTAATAAGGAAACACTAAAGGACGAAAAAAGGAATGTTAATAGTGAGAACAGGATGACACAGTTACCGTACTTAACATTGACTTACTACAATGTAATGGGATGGCTAAAGAAATGTATAAATGAAATTTGGGGGACGTTCAGTACTATACCAACAAGGGTGAGTGTTTTTAAGAACACTTTAAGATATAGTTTCAGAAGAAATAAAAACTTAAAAAATATTATAGAGATGAAAAAGAAAACAAGTGTAGGGGGAACATGCTTGAAATATGGCACTTTTAAGTGTAGGAGATGTACACAATGCTCCTTTATAGCAGGGTTAAAAGAAGTTAGGATCCCAAGTTTAGATATGACCATAAGAGCAAAAAGATATAACAGCTGCTATTCTAAGGGGGTTGTCTACTTGGCATATTGTAAAACCTGCTGGGGGTACTATGTAGGAAAGACAGAACGTCACCTCAGAGTAAGAATATATGAACACTTGAGAGATATTAATAAGAAAAATGAAAATAATGCTTTATATAGACATATATTGGCATGTAAAGACGCTGATTTCAAGTTTTGGGTACTCGAGGAGGTTGAACATTTTGAAAGAGGAGGTGACTGGGAAACCAAGTTAGAATTTAGAGAAATGATATGGCAACTCAGGCTGGATGCATGTAGTGGGAAAGGCTTGAATGACCATATCTCTATTACCCCAGCCTTGAAACTACTTTCAGAAAATCCCAAAAGGCACAATATAAAAAGTAAATAAGAATTACCAACCAACAACATTTAAGTTGAAGGACTTTAGTAAGAATATGTTGTCCTGGAGATGTATATATATATATATATATATATATATATATATATATATATATATATATATATATATATATATATATATGTATATATATACACATATACTAAGTATATAGTTCCTGAGAGATATATATAAAAACACACAATATACGAAATACTATTTAAAAGTATTCCCATTTTCATTTGTATTTTATATATATATATATATATATATATATATATATATATATATA